>NC_091823.1:94417558-94515058 GCF_038994185.2 Dermacentor albipictus
ACGATGTACAGATAGCGTTTAGGTCGTGCAATCTTAATATCTGCGAGAGACAGCTACAGCTTGGCCTAAGCAAACTCTCAATGTGGTCAGAAGAAAATCGGTTTAAATTTAAATGTCAAAAAAGCACATGTGTTCTGTTCTCAGACAAGAGAGGCATATCACCAGAACGCGCCTTTGACCTTAACGGAGAACGACTATCGGTCAGCCTTGAACACAAATTTTTTGGTATTATCTTGGACACAAAACTTAATTTTATTCCCCACTTGAAATATCTTACAGCGAACTGCCTGAAGATTGTGAACCTGCTTAAGCTACTTTCTCGAGCAAACTGGGGCAGTGACAGGTGCTTGCTTAGCCTGTATAAGAGCTTTGTACGATCACGCCTCGACTACGGAGCCGTGGTGTACCTATCCGCGTCGGATAGTGCTCCTAAAATTATCGACCCATTCCACAATGTAGGTATACGGCTGGCAACAGGCGCATTTAGGACCAGCCCTGTGGATGGTCTGTATGTCAAGGCGAACAATTGGTTCTTACACCTACGCCGAAGATATCTAAGCTTCTAGTTTTTAAAATGAAAATCGAATAGCGAACATCCGTGTTACTCAACTGTACTTGACTTGTCTCCTGCAAGACTTCACCGTAACCGCCCATCTGTTCAACCTCCTCTGTCTGTGCGCTAAGAACAACTGGCTAAGGAAGCCGGTATTCAACATCGAGAAACAGTCCTAATGACGCCCACTAACCTTGCACCACCTTTTTAATGGCAGACTATCCAGTGTGGTATGTCTTTCGTCGCAATAACAAAACATGCGCCTCAGGTTCACATACATTCACGCTTTCTTGAACCCCAGGCGAAGTACTCCTGCTCGGAGTTTTACATAGACGCATAAAAGTCTACCTATGATATAGCTTATGCAACTCTCGGACCGTCATTTTCTACGTCCCGTTAATTAAATCCAAACACCAGCATTTTCACAGCGGATGCATACGCGATCCTCTCTGCTGTGAAACATATAAAACAAACAGGCATAATAAAGGCTGTCATATTCACATATTCATAAGGCTTTGTAAGTGGCACATCAAGTCTACGAAAACACAAAACTGTATCCTTAATGAAGTCTACAACCTTCTATGCTCAGCATACATGTCGAACCAAATAATTGTTCTTTGTTCGGTGCCTGGCCATAGAGGCCTAGAGCGCAACGTAGCTGCTGACGAAAGGGCTACATCTGTAGCTTTTTGGTGTGCAAACATTAATATACCTGCACCGTACACAGACCTCAAGCCATTTTGACGATATAAACAACGGAAATATTGGCAGAGGCAATGGAACACTCAGGTATCCAACAAATTGCACCTAATCAAACTGAAAATAGGGAACTGGATCTCTGAGAAAATGACAAGACACCAGGGAGTACTCCTCTGCAGATTAAGAAGTGGGCACACTTATAGCACTCACTCGTATATTCTGACTGGAACTAACCCTCCGATATGCACTAGGTGTGGGAGTAGACTCACAGTCCTTCAGGTTCTCGTTCAGTGCCCATTATTAGAAGAGGAGCGAAAAAGTTTTTCCCTTCCTTATACTGTCATAATATACCTTTGCACCCAGTCTTCTTTTTGGGCAATGACGCTCTACTTAATTTAAATCAGTACTCAACTTCTTAAAAGAAATGAGTACCATAGAAACCATTTGATCAGGCTATTTGTAGCACAGCCTCTGCTTAAGGCTGTAGCTGCAATGCAGTCACTTACAGAGCACATGCCTCGCAGCCTTTGCGCTAAAGGGCTCTGCAGAGGCACCAGTGCTGCTATAAATTAACACGTTTTAGTATCTAATCCTTCACAACGTACTTTTATAACTATAGCACTCACTTTTTGTTCACATTATTTTAATAGATACACATTTTACACCATCTACAGCGAATATTTTAGGCCAATATACAGCCACTCGATTTTCACCATATTCAACTATTCTCATTGCCATTCATCGCCAAGTGTCATGGCGCTCTTTGGACATTTCTGGCCCTTGCGCCAAAAAACAGTATCCATCAATCAATCGAATACGCTTCTATACCGATGCTTCAGTCCCATCTACCAGCTCTTCAGGTGCCGTCGTCATTCCATCGACGAAAACAGCAACCAACTTCAAGCTCTCTAAACATGACGTCAACTGCGGCAGAACTTGCAGTAGTGCGTGCTGCTGCGAAATACCTTATGCAAGAGACACCTCATGAATGGGTCATCTTTTGCTACTATAAGGCAGGACTCCAGAGTGAATTTTGCCCCGTATCCCAGGACTCATGAACAGCTGACACATAAGAGAAGACCACCATCAAGCTATCGTTAAAGGGCATGAAACTATATTTCAGTGGCTACCTGCACATACCAGCATTGCTGGCAATGACATCGCCGATGAAGCCGCCCGGACTCCCCATCTTTAAGCCCGTCCAGTCCAAACTCCTTATCTAAAACCAATGCTTCAAGAAAGCTTCATAGCGTGACTAAAGCCATTACACACAATTACCGGTCCTTTCCCAAGCTGCCGAAGTGTAATCTTCATAGACTTGATCCAGCCCCAAAGCTAGTAGTGCCATCAAAAGCTTCGCCCTCTCAGGTGACAGTATTGTGCCGCCTCTGGCTCGGGTTGGCATCTACAAAGGCCTCCCCTTTCCGCACCGGAACGGGGGATACGCCCATGTTGGACTTTTGTGGAACTATAGAAACGATTGTACACATCTTATGTCTCTGTCCCCAGTACGATGTCGAGCGTGAAGCTCTACGGCTCTACTCTAGACCATTTTCGTAAATGAAGATTCTTGGACCATGACCATACCCGTCTACGGCACAATAAGCCACGTAAGCGCTATTTCAGTACCACAAGGCGACAGGTCTTAGTGGCCATGTTTAGACTCTGTGCGAACCTTCAAATGTGCGTGAAACTGTTCTCTCTCTATCTCCTATTTCTCTTTTTTCATCCATATACTCCTTCTTCCGGTGCAGAGTTGGAAACACGGTGTGCGTCCGGGTAAACTCCCTGCCTTTCCTTTCTTGTACTTATCTCTCTCTTTCTCTAATCAAACGCGCTCCTTGTTTATCGGAGGTCACTTTTTTTCTTGCTTACAAAGCGGGTAGGATTGCCCGCATCGACCAGTTTTTATCATCTAATTGATTGCTAAGAAGTGAGAAGCACGCTGAAGCGGAGAAGAGAGAGAGAGAGAGAAAATAATGTAGAGAAAGGCAGGGAGGTTAACCAGAGGAAGTTCCGGTTGGCTACCCTGCGCAGGGGGAAGGGTTAAGAGGGATAAAAAGAGAAACAGAGTAGAAGGGGGAGATAGAAAGAAAGGGAGACAAGCACGAACAAAGCGCGTATACTACAGAGCGGTAGGGGGCGGCATTCTTAGAGTCTGTCGTGAAGCCCCGTGGACCGCAAGAACCTTACTAGCGCGAGTAAGGCCTTCAACGCGGATGTTCTTTCGGAGCATTGGCCTAAAGCTTTTAGTTCTGAAAGTGGACGATTGTCCAACTGGTCCAGCACTCTGCACATCACTTGTCTCTCAGCACTGTATCGCGGGAAGACACAGATAATGTGTGCGAGCGTCTCGTCGATGTTACATGTGTCGCACGTGGGGCTGTTGGCCATTCCTATGAGGAAAGCATAGGCGTTTGTAAAGGCAACGCCTAGCCACAGACGGTAGAGCATAGTCTGTTCACGTCGGGGTAATCCAGGCGGGAGGTGCATCCGTATGTCCGGAGACAACGAACGCAACCGACACATTGTGAAAACATTCGAGTCCCACAGGGGCAAAGTACACTCACGGGACATCAATCGCAGCTGAGCCGCAGCGTCTGTTCGCGAAAGCGGAATGAAGACTCGTTGACCACTTTCTTTCTTTCTTTCTTTATTCATTTATTTAAGACATTCCTTACAGAAATGCCTTGGGGGACGCGACAAAAGGCACTGAACGTGCCTGACTGGGCCTCGCCACCCTTGGCAGCAGCAGTCACACAAGAACAATAATAACAAAAGTATTCACTACAATACGCTCAATTTGGAACACGGTAGAACTTCAACATCAATAAGTGTTCCTCATCAATAACATAAATCAGTAACATAATAACATAAATACACATACACATCAATACCATAAATACACATATAATTAGATACATTGTACAGGTGTGTCGCAACTATCGTCCTAGTACAGAAAATATATCGGACTTTAACAATAAAAAGCCAAGACACAGAGTAAGAGGAAACCAACTGGGATCAGACCTGCAGGATTTTTAGTCTGAAAAGGAAAAAATTTTTAGCATTTTTAGCATTTTAGCATTTTTAGGAAAAAATTTTTTAGCATTTTTCTGAAAATGTACACTGAGGTAGCTGTAACGAGCGCTTCAGCAATTTCCGGATATTCGTTGAGAAGGTCTGGTATCGTATCAGGTCTGGTATCACTTTCATGTGCAGAACGGGCGGCTTCGTCGGCGTGGTCATTCCCGCTGATGTTACAATGTCCTGGAAGCCACTGAAAGATTATGTTGTGCCCCTTGTCATAGCTTTGGTGATATATGTGCCGAATTTCTGAGGCCAGTTGTTCATTGGGTCCGTGGCGCATTGGGCTTCGTATGCACTGAAGGGCTGCCTTGGAGTCACTAAAGACTGTCCATTGTTGCGGTGGCTTCTGCTTAATGAAATCAAGTGCAGCACGGAGCGCCGCGAGTTCGGCACCCGTCGATGTGGTCACACATGAAGTTCTTAATTTGATTTCCTCAGATTGTGCCGGGAATATGACTGCAGCAGCAGAGCTGTTGAGTTTTACCGAACCGTCTGTGTATACATGTTGGCGGAATCTGTGCACGTTGTGAATGTGCTCCAAAGTTGCTTGTTTCAAAGCTTGCAATGGCGCTCCAGCTTTCTTTCTGATTCCTGGAATTGTCAGTTCAACTTGCGGCCGGTGCAGACACCACAATGGATCTGACAATCGTGTAGCGGGCGTAAATCCTGATGGCAAGTACGATTGATGTCTTGCAATAGTTTTAGCAAAGGTTGAAAGTGGCCTCTTTGCAGGCAAGCAAGCAAGATAGTGTGAGGGAATCCGAGTCAGGTGTCGGATGCGCGCTCTCAGGACATCTGTATCAATGTATACTGTCAAAGGAGCGTCTCTGGCTATGGCCACTGTCGCAGTCGATGACGTAGTTTTGGGAAGACCGAGACAAGTCCTGAGTGCTTGGGCTTGCACGCTCTGTAGTTTGCGAATATTCGTGGTGCAAGTATTTCCTATTACAGGTAAGCTGTACCGCAGGAAGCCCAAAAACAGTGCTTTGTATAGTTGCAACATTGATGGTACTGTTGCGCCCCAGGACTTGCCGCCGAGAAACGCAAGAAGGTCCACAATGGCGGTCAAACGCTTTGCCATGTACGAGATGTGAGGGCTCCAAGACAAGTCTCTATCAATGATGACGCCAAGAAATCGGTGCGTTCGTCTATATTGTATAATTTGGTCATTAATCCGCAAAGCATACGGGGCCATCGATTTGCGAGTAAAAGCAACCAGTGCACATTTCTCAGCGGAAAGCTCCAGGCCTTGTCTTCTTAGGTATCTTGACACAACCGTTGAGGCTTTCTGAAGTCGTGCGCGAACTTGTACACGTGTCACGCCTGAAGCCCATATGCAAATGTCGTCTGCATATACGGAGAGTTGTACGGTTCGCGGTAAGGAATCAGTGAGACCAACGAGCACCAGGTTGAAAAGGGTAGGGCTGAGTACTCCGCCTTGCGGTACACCACGACTGGTATAGCTAGATGGCGTTGGTCCATCTTCAGTCAAAATAAAGAAAGATCTTCCATTCAAATAGTTGCATATCCAGCAAAAGGTGCGTCCACCAATCCCTACAGCTTCTAAGGCGTCCAGAATTGCATGATGATCTACATTGCCGTACGCACCTTTAACATCAAGGAATAGGGCCGCAGTGATGCGTTTCAGGTGTTTCTGGTGTTGTACGTATGTTACCAGGTCGATAACGCTATCTATTGACGAGCGGCCACGTCGAAAACCAGCCATTACCTCTGGATAGACGTTGTAAAATTCCAGGTACCATTCTAACCGTGTAAAGATCATTCTCTCCATTACCTTGCCGACACAGCTGGCCAGTGCTATTGGACGGTAAGATGACAATTCCAACGGAGATTTGCCCGCCTTGAGGAGCGGAACAAGCCGACTGGATTTCCACGTTGTAGGGACCAGCCCGTCACGCCATGATGCGTTGTATAGGCCAAGAAGGGCATCTCTGGCCTCCTGACCAAGGTTTGCAAGCGCAGAGTATGTGATGCCGTCGTGTCCAGGTGACGAAGATCGCCTGCACCCAGCAAGTGCGGCCTCCAGTTCTTCGATGGAGAAAGCAGCGTCCATACGAGGATCTCGGGAGCAAGGGGGCACAATGGGAATAGGTGTGCAAGGTGAATGCGTGAGCGCCGGACCCGCGATCCTTGCGCAGTAATCTTCGGCTACCTCGACTTCTCGGCGTCCTTGATGTAGGGCTAAAGACTTAAATGGACGACGCTGTTGAGGAGGTGATCGAAGTCCACGGATTGTTCTCCAGACAACCGACAGAGGTTTACGCGGGTCGAGAGACTCACAAAACGATTGCCAGCGTTGATTTTGCAGTGCAGCAAGGCGACGCTGAATTTTCTTTTGAATGCGTCTGGCCTCTCTAAGGTCGTATAATGATTTAGTCCGTCTGTACCGTCGCTCCGCTCGCCGGCGGATTGCACGGAGGCTCTGTATTTCCGAATCAAAATCTGTGTATTTCTCTAATGGCCGATATGAGCGCATAGCATCCTGCATAGCCTTGGCGATCTCAAATTCTAGTGTGGATGAAATGCCTTCGTGGCATGCGTCTTCCATAAGTGATTTAAACACGGGCCAATCTATTGTTTGTATAAAATTTGATGGAACGGATTTGGTGAGGCCTTTTATCTTCAGGTAGGTAGGAATGTGGTCGCTTCCGTGGGTTTCTATATCTGCGAACCAATGGACGCAGCGAGTGAGGCACCGCGAAACAAATGCTAAGTCTAAACAACTACTGTATGTCCGTCCGCGCAGAAACGTGGGACTGCCATCATTTAGACAACAAAGTTCATGGTCGCAAGCAAAGGACACGAGGTTTCTTCCTTTGGAATTGATCTTGTTGCTTCCCCAAAGTGAATGATGCGCGTTGAAGTCCCCAACAGCAATCCATGGACCAGGTGTCGTATCTATAATGTCACTCAGTCTCTGCCTATCGAAACGACTTGATGGAGAAAGGTAAGCGCCCACTAAAGTAAACGCAAGTTTTTGTTTTTTCACGGTCAAACACACATACTGATTAGTGTCATGTGGCCGCACTGGATGAACAACATAAGTCAGTTCACACCGTATGTAGATGGTCACTTTGCTAATGTCAGTACAAGTCGATGACACAAGAGGTTCGTAGCCTGAGATCCGGACGGGTTTCTGTAGCTTCGGTTCACAGATGACAACAATGGGGAATCGATTGGTGAAAACGTAATGGCGAAAATCACTGCGGGATTTCAGGCCGTGGGCATTCCATTGCATAATAGATGCTTCCTTGACTTGTCTGAAGAACGGCTGACGCGGTAGAGCCATTGTGCTTGCTACTCGAGGCTCGCAAGAACCGGATCCAGGCCGTCCAGCACTTGTAGTGCACCTCGAGCAGATGGCGTCTGCATGTCGTTTATCAACACGCGAATGACTTTCATTAGAGATTTTATTAAGGCGATAACTTGTTTGTCTTGACCGCGCACGTGATCGGAGCCCTCATTGGTTCATCGGTAGTCCACCGTCGACCTTTGTTGGGCTGGAGGACTTAATGTCGGAAGTGCAGGCCAGTCGTTTGCAGTAGAGGTATTCACTGCGTCATCAGACACCGTGTTGTTAGTGTGGGTGAGCGCTTTGGGAGCACCAGCCTCAGGAAGTATCGTCTGTCTTGCGGCGGTATCAGTATTTCTAGACGAAGATCGTCTACGGCGACGGCGGACACTACGCCGTCGTACTTTGGCGGCGGCCTCTCTGTGAGTTGAGTTGTCTCTCACCATTTGTTTTAGGACTTTCCGCTCTGTCTTGTGTCTCGGGCAGTCTTTCGACGACGCTTCATGGGGACCGGAGCAATTGGCACATTTGAAGTGAGTCGCACGGCAAGCATCTGCGCTGTGCTGCTCAGAGCATCTTGCGCACACGGTCGCATTTTTGCATATGCCGCTGACATGCCCGATCTTCAAACAATTGCGACATTGAAGTGGTCTTGGAACGAACGGTCGCACTGGATGACGAAAAAATCCAACTTTCACGTGGGACGGCAAGCTACCTCCCTTGAAAATTATCCTCACACAGCGTGAATCTCCTAGGCGACGGATTTCAATAATAGGTACATCTGCTGTGGCGGGCTTGACCAAAATAGGCAGATCGTTGTCGTCGATTGACTCATCGACATCATAAATTACACCTGATGTAGTATTGCTGTCCTGTGGTATTATCGTGTGAACATTTATCTTGCCCAGCGTTTTCACTGTACTCAAGATATCCAATGCTGCTCTGTTCTTGACGTCAACTGCGAGAATGTTCTTGCGGGTGTTAACTCTCATATCCGTGATCTCATTTGGAACAAGAGCCTCTAGTGTTACAGATGTGGCTTGCCTGTTCAGCCGATTCAGGTTGTCGGTGGGCGTCTCGGGTAGGAAGAGGATGGTATGAGCCGTGTCATGGGCCTTTGCTGCCGCCGTCGTCCTTGTTGAAGGCGAGGAGGCAGTGACGATTCTCCTTTTTCCTTTTTGCCTCACAACGGTCAGGTAGCCGCCGTCATCCGACAGATCTTCTTCTGAAGCAGAGTAGTACATGAAGGTGTCCTCGCTGCCTGTGTCGCTCATCAGGTGATTGCGCTTCCTCGGAGCGCTCGACGCTGTGACGTCGGTCTCCTCCGGACGTCTAGCTGACTCCGCTTCCATCGCCGAAGGATTCGGAAGCGGCGCCTACCAAAAACACGCAAAAATACTCGCAAAATGAGAGCAGTAGAAAATGGGGTTCCACAAAAGAGCCACTTCTTCGTCTTCTTCGCAAGCGGAGAAGGTTTCAATGGCACCGAGCCATGGAGCACCGTGACAATAGATAATCTGATGAGGAGGGTGCTGCCGGCCTTTGCGATTGGTCCGCTTCCCCTTACATTGCTTGCGGTAACTGCTCGTAAATCGCGGTGGCGTGCAACGAAATGTTCGAAAAGCCGCCATAACGAATACACAGCAAAAGAAATTGGCAGAGCGATGTCGCATGCGTGCAGAAAGTGATCGATAACGTTATGCTGCCATGCAACAATTATCATAGGCAAATAAATCCATGCTCTCCGGCAGCTCCGAGTAGCCAGTGCCAGTGAGATCGGCAGGCAGCCATCTTCTATTCCTTTCGGAATGGAGCAGTCTCCGGCAAATCAGAAAAAATACTTTCGTTCGGCATATTAATGCGTCTTTAACGCATACACGTCACTTTTACGCGGTGAATTGTCGTGGTTTAGAGACGTCACGTGACAGAGAGGCGATGTGAGCGCAGTCCGAAATCATTTTACCAACAGCAGAGGGCTACTGGCGAAATAAGCGTTGTATCAGAAATAAGTATTTTTGTTTCGTTCGGTCTAATCATACATAGTCAGTTGGCACATATCACAGCACATTAGACGTTTCCGCGGTTTTCGTGAGGTCGCGTGAGAGACAGGCGAAGTGGTGGTGGCCCGAAATATTTTTTGAGAAATCTTGAATGGCTGATTGCAGAATTGCAATAACAAGCTTTTGAATAAGGTTACGTTATAGCGCCCTTGTTTTCTATCAGTTATGGTTTCGGTACCGTCCTAGTAATATTTTAGCACCTGATGCCGCTACTCGATCACAGTACTTTTTACGGGCTCCTGACACTGTCGCTCGGGGCCCTCTCACTGACAGGCGTGTCGTTCACTATTAGGCCAATAACCTCAGGTGGCTCAGTTCTGCTTCCTTCAGACGATTCCTTCTATTTGTATCGCAAGCATTCATGAATCCGAACAATATTATAGTTCCCATGTCCGAGGAATCTGTTTATATATTTATCAGGCCGTTAACCATGTTGTTAAATGAAATTTGTGTAGTAGGCGAGCACACTGGTTGCAGTCTCGTGACGTTGCTCTTGGATAAAGTCTTGCGATTGAAACTAAGGCCACACTATGTTCCAAAGATACTAGTACGATTATATTGAAATTATTTTAGATAGTGCGGTGTATAGTTGAATTATATCTGTAGCCTTTTAAGTAAGGGCTTTCGTCGCTTCCCGAAACATTTGCATCCACCGAAGGAAAAGTAGCGCCAACCCGTTACATTTGCAATAAGTTCGCACTGTATTTGCGTCATCAACGTCGCATTTGCAGAAAGTTGCATTGAACTTGCATGCGCAATTAGAGTAATGTTTCCTTTAGCTATCCCGTAACATTAAAAAAAGCTTAGAATATTAATGATTTTCACACATGCTTGGAGTACACCAATATTATTACTTCCGTAACAGGCGCCCGCCGAATTATTTTATTCGTTTGATATGCCTGGTGTACTAACATGAACATTGTCTTCTTATTTGGGGCACTAGACCGGACTAGGCTGCATTCGGAAAGAAGGCTAAACAAAGCATCTGCAACCACAAAGCCCTTGCAGGTTTTTATCCAGTATATTCATTGCATCATAAGTGCCTCGAAGTGTAAAAGAATGGAAATGCGAAGTTTCATTTCGAGAAGACAACGAATGAACACAGAAAAGGTTGTTTAAGATAAGGTAATAGAAACTGCTCATTAGGTTAGCTTACCTGCTGCTTCATCCCGTTGGGACTTAAGTGTAGCGTAGAGTTGATTACATGACGAGGGCTTCAAAATACTTGTGCCCTGTCATGGCTTGCACAACTTCAAAATATAGGCGCTAGACCTCTTCCACGTTTATCCGCATTTTGTTTACTCGCATTGTATGCGGTGATAAACTTCAAGAAAACACCCCTCGTTTTCATTTATTCTTTATTGCATGCTCGTATTCTCAGAAATAATCCTTCCAAAAAAAAACATCGTGTTATGTCATTCAACACATCAAAATTATCTATGATTGGCCTAATGCAAGCAGTAACAATAGAGCCATTGAGAAACGGCTTCTGCTTTCGTGGTGTACGATAACAAGATATTGCAATTTAACATTGTTAAAGTTCTCAACCAAAAGACACAATAGTCCTAGTCGATGAAAGCATTAGACCCAATGGCAATACGTTGATTCACCCTGTACTGGAAAAAAATGAAGCTCTCTGCACTCAAACTCGCAGATAATTCACGACGATTCACGACGGGTATAATCTCTACAGTCTCTTCCAGCAGCCGAAAGCAATCAGCTCCAACTCTTTCGCACCGAGCGAAGCAATATCCGCTCGGGCTTTCCGCTAGGAAATCACCCCGCTTCCCACATGATATGTGTAATGCCTGAAGAATAACTGGACTCGGTTGTTTCCTTTATTTTCATTCTTTTATAATGCTCTTTTCCTGGCGATACTACGTTTCTAGCATCCGGCTAGTTTTCATCTCTAGCTCTGTATCTTATTTTATCTTTTTCTTTATTTTTTCCTGCGAACAGCCGCTATATTCGCGCGACCGGTTCTATTTCCTCCACTTCCACTGTTACACTGGCTGCCTTTCCGTTATGAGACTCACGTATTGGTGTTACACTGGGCTGCGCGCTTTCTGCATTGCCCACGCAAAACAAGAGATGAGAAAGTCTGACTGCGCGACAGCAATGGCGACACTACTATGGTATCCTACAGATTATAAAAACAGGAAGAGTATGAACACCTGACTGAGCAGCATCGCTTTCATGCCTGAGCCTTTGTATATGAAGCGCTTTCGCAAGTAAGCTCCAATAGTTTTGTTCTTCGTCAGTCTGTTACTGATCAGATTTCGCAAAGCCCAAGTTTCATTCTCCAAATGATATTCCTTTCTGTTCAATACATTTTATTTTTTTCAGAGCCTTACTATATCTTTCCCGGTGATTTGCTCTCATCATCGATTCCTTCGCGGATACGGGTGCTGATATATAGAGGCTACTTGAGCCTCTATGCTGGATCAAACCACTATGGAACTCGATCCACTTAGCTGAGTATTGCCGAGTAGGCACTTTGAGCCCTGGGTATGTGTACAAATAAACAAATTGCAGCTGGCTGCTGTTAGGCCTGGTAGACACTTTGCATCACTGGCCATGGCGCCGCAGCGTATTTACCCGAACTGGCAACTTCGGCAACGCGTATGTACAACCGTGTGTGTGCCACCGGAAACGGCCCGATCTTGGCCAATCCCCCAGAGTCGATGTGCGACTGTGAGACACGGTGTATGAAGCCTTGAGTGTGTTTAGATATATGTGTCGGACTTCCCTGCACACAAACCTCTCATCAACGCTCTTTTATCGACAGGCGTCATACATCACCTTCGTCATTGACATGGATCCAGATAACAGGTACAGGCAGCGAGGCTGTGTTCGTATGATCCGCTACTGATCTCGCTAACTCAAACAAGATTTGTGCCGCTTAGATAAAAAGCTGCGTTGTATCTGTGCGTGAATGCGCGCGTATGTGTCTTTCTTTTTTTAAAGCGAAGCTTTCTTTGCCTTTTACTTCGCCTTTTGCGCTGCCGCTGCTGCTGCTGTTGTCTTGCTCGCCACGTCGGGTGGTGGTTCAGAGCGTGTATATACATGGCAGGAATGTTGCAGGAGGGAGAGTCAACGCGAAAAACACGTTTGGACCTTTCTATCTCGTGGCATGTGCACAATACTCTCTGGAGCACTTTATACGTCGTCACATTAGTCTCTCAGCAGCTGCAATTATCCGTGACCCCCCTCAAAGGCATTGCAGAAACTGTAGCGTTTACCTTTCTACTAATGTGCAACTCCAGAGGAGACAAAAGGACTTCTTCTTGGGCAAGTTGGTGCTTAGATTTCCTAGGTATACTTTGTGGCGCAAAATACATCTCCTGTCTCCCTTTCTCCTGTCTCCATCTTGTTCTCCATCTCCTGTCTCCCAAATACATCTCCAAAAACTGTCTCCCGTTCTTCTGTCCCTTTTCCAGAAATGTATTTTGCGCCACAAAGTATACCTAGGAAATCCAGAGGAGACGTCGATGTAACTGTAGAGAGCAGGCGGTACAGGATGCGGATTATGGGTTTAACCGGCACAGTCGAGAAACAAGTGAATAACAGCCTTGCCACTCTCGCAATTTCCATACAAAGGGAGAGCATGGAAAAGGGAAAAGATGACGTGAGAAAGCAAGGAAACAGCGGTTGCAGGGAAACTGAAGGTACGGCACGCTACGCTTCTGCTATTTCTTAATATAAAGGCCATGCAAATTCCTCAAGTAGACAGCTGACGCTGGGCGTGGAGACGCCAAGTCGCATTAAAACACAGTAGGATCTAGGCGACACTACAGGAGCGGTCACACATCAAATCAGCATGACTGGGCCCGGCTTGATCGCATTTCGGCTATGGCGCTGCTTGAGGTCGCGAGTTCCAACCCGATCACGGCAGCCGCATTTCGACGGGACCGAAATAGGGAAACGCTAGTGCACTTAGATTTAGGCGCAAGTTAAAGAATACGAGGGTGTCAAAATTGATCAGGAGTCCATCACTGTGGCGTGCCTCATAATCCGACTATGGTTTTTGCGCGTACGTAATTAAATTTAATATTGTAATTGCCCCATAAAGCAACTAAAGTTTCGCACTTCTGCCGCAATGCAATGTGCCATGTGAGGAAATGATAATGCTCAACCCTCTCAGAGATTATGAACAATATTCGCGCAACAGCGCCTCAAACAAAGACGTCTCGCTGTGTGTTCTGCGTACTAGACAGACAAACAGCATCGTTCCATGAGAGATCATGTTTAACATCAACTCACCATTCTCGTATTGGACTAAACGCTGAAGAAATTACACATTAGCCGTCAACATCACTGCTAATTATAGTCAATCAAAGCAAACAGCATAGAAAACTTCTCTTACATCAGTTCCCACAGTGTGTGGCCGACGCATATATTTTTCTCTAATAAACTGGAATGCACGTTATAGATGACTAACATAAAAGCATTTCGTTTACTTTACGTCTATGTCACTGGTTTCAAGACTGAATCCTGCTTCAGAGGGAGAAAGAGAGCTAAAGTTAAAAGAAGGAGGTTAACCAGAGGATTTCTCCGGCTGGTTACTCCGTACTAGAGAAGTTGGAAACGGGTGTGCGAAAAAAGAGGAAGGAACTAAACAAAAAATGAATCAAAATGGAAGAATTAATAACCTGAGTGCATGAGTGAACGCACTGTCACAGTAGTTTGTGAAATGCCATATATTCACCCACAATGTAAATTTCACTCACGCATGTACACACTATAAAGCACCACACAGTGCACTGTTGTCACGAAGCTATGCGCTTCGCGTTTACAGAATTTTAATGACTTAGTAACTATCGAGCACGACGTAGCCCTCTGCCACCCCGTAGAGCAAACAAAACCCTATACTCACTCAAGGGCACGAGGAAATGCAAGGCACCCAAAACAACCTAGGCGTTAATTTCAAATTTCAAAGAACACTCTAACTGGCAATGGGGAAAAAAAATCAACACAACCTATCACACGATGACTTTCGATCGTAATGCGTTAGCATCCCATAAAGATGGCGACACGACATAACCGTCACCATCGAAAATAGTTATTTATGAGGCGCGTGTACAGCAGCGGGACACCCTTTTCGCGCTGATTGCCTAACAGTACACGGTGTCATCTAAAGCTGCCGCCGCGAAGCGTGGGAACGCATTAGGAATGCATGGTGCACCGGTGTGTGCGAACGCCCAGAAATGCGCCATGCGGCCACGGGGCTTCTCACTCGCCCATTCTTTCGGGACTCGCTGCGCCATGGCAGAGTTGAATTGTAAAGGGTACGCATCTTTGTATTTCGTATTTGTGTGTGCCGTACCTGAGCTCTACACGACTTAAGCGCAAGCTTTAGATCGAGACTAACTCCAGTGCCACCGATTCAAATACGTTTAAATTTCAGAGCGGCTTTTATAAGGTAGCCTCTAAACCGGTTTGCATAACATTTAGTGCATTTGAGAAAAATATCAAGATTTTATTGGGTGTAGCAAGCAAATCTTTACTTAAGCCAAAATTTAAAAACACCTGCAAAAGCCGACGAGCTTGTAAAATAGAAGCTCGAAGTTCACTAATACGTATATCTGCACCAAAAAGGAATATCGCGATTTTGTTAACTGTAGCGCTTAAAGTATCTAAAGCAAAAAGTTTAGATGTATCAATCTATATCTTACGAGAAATTGTTTCAATGTTTAAAAGGGCTTTGCAGAAGTTCTGCTCGCATATTAGGGCACTATGACGTAAAGCTATTCCAAACTTTTCTATTCCAATTCTGCAGTCAGCCCTCCACGATTGGTCAAAATAATTTGGTGCCACCATACCTGCGCCTGTCTGACACACGACGTCACGAAAACCGCGAGAACGCCCCGTATAATATGATATCGCCACGCTGATTGTGCATGACTTGGACCAAACGAAAGAAAAATAATAATTTCTGATTTGACCCCACTCTCGCCATTAGCGAAAAAGACGTTGTTTGACCAATTGCTAGTGGTCAAACTTTTTCGAGCTGCACCCACTTTGCTGTCTGTCATGCGACGTCACGAAACCGCGAAAACTCATAGCGTCAAAGTGACACGTACGCATTAAAGCTGCATTAATATGCCGACCAAAATTGAAAGTTTTTCTGAATAGCCAGGCACTGCCCCGTTCCAAAAGGAATAGAAGATGGCTGCCCGCCAATCACTGTGGCACTGGCTATTCGGAGCTGCCGAAGAGTGTGAATTTATTTGCCTATAATAAAGGATTTTCCTTGGCCGTATAACGTCATCAAGACCTTTCAGCACGTGTACGACATTTCTCTGTCAACTCTACATTGCTGAGTATCCGTTTGAGCGGCATTTTTAACCTTCCGTTGGACGGCGCCGCAATTTTCAACCAGTGACCGCAAGGTTAGTAAGGGGAAGTTGACCAATCACAGACGCCGGCACCGCCCTCCTCATCCGGTTATCCATTTTCACTGTGCTGGCTCAGCCCGTCGAAACTGTCTCCACTGTAGCGTGCTCCTCGCCTCTTCTCAGCCAGTTAGATAAGAAAAGCTGCTCAATGTTGGCAATTCTGTTCGCTTTGAAACAAAAAAAAAGTGACATCCTATAAACGAGAAGGGCATTTGAGTGGGCTTTTCAAATAACGCTGCAGGTTACTACCCGATGCTTGCGTCGGTGGTTACGTCAATTTGTCTTCAGGAAATTGGAATAAAAACAGATTGGAATAGTTTAACGTTACAGGTCCTGTAGTGGTGTATTCGGAACAATATATAACAAATTACTTTTCTACCATTTACACGCACCATCAGATGCAGTTTACAGAATAGAGATATCGTTTTTATTGCGCAGTTCCATAGTTCTGAGCCGGATACTTGCGTTTTCTGAAAAATTGTGATTACAACATTTTTTTTTGTCAAAATGGTGCTGCTCTAAATAAAAGTTTGCTTCCAGTGCTCACTACGTTCTATTTTTTTTTCTTTTAAATGAAGCAGACGTAATTAAATTAGGTGCATCGGTTCTTCGGAGAAACGATTTCTCCAGTTCCACGCATTGGGATAGGCGCCTTCGAGCTAAGGCTTCCTTTTAAACATGAAAACCAGGTAGCTTCTAGTGATGACACAAGTACGCAAGCATTGATTTGTCATCAAGTGGAATCTGATATGCCAGTTAAGCCTGTTCAGCTGTGTCACGAACATTTAGCCCTGATTGGAAAGAGGTATTCCTCGATAGAGACACGCGAGTTAATAAGGAAGCCATAAAGACGGGAATCTCCTCATCATGAGAGCTGTATGTCCACACGCTCACTCAGTGGTGACCTGCGATTGGTCTGCTGCATTCGTCATTCTTTCAACCAGGATTGATCACGTGTCGTAGGGGCTCAAAGGCTGCAATGTTCGGGCTTCTGCTCAAGGCTGGAAGGTTCGACTGCTGTCGCGATGGCCGCATTATAGGGTGGCGAATCACAATATCGCATTTGTGAAATTGCGGGCCGCACCAATCTAAGTTCCAGTAGACCAAATAAAATAAAAATAAATTCGTAGTCATCTATTACTGCATTCCCCATGGAGAAAGGTGCGTAGCATGCTCCTTCAAAACCTATCTTCTTCCAAAGCGTCATGAAAGGAGTTGAGTGCATTCAAGTAAACGAATGAGTCCTATCATGCTAAGCTTTCCATATCAGCTGTCACCGCAGAAACTGCTGCCTTACCTTTCTCCTTGGCACAATCAGCCTAAACTGTTCCATCAATTGAATGTGAGTCTGAGTGGCTCTCGGTCATCGTTTTGATCGTGCATCGTCAACGCACGATCAATCGTAAAAAATTGCCCACAAATTTGTCGTTGCCTAAAGATGGCTATCACGACAGCATTTTTCTACCAGTAGCCTCTGATTGCCATCACTGGCATAGTGTCTGACCGCATCTCTTACCCACTACATTTCGTTACATCTATGACTCCATTTTCTGAGATCCGCGGCGTGGGCTTATGGAGCTTATTGTGAAAAAAAGCCAGTCTGATCACATTATAGCACTCAGTGCTGATCACATAGTTAAGCTCGGTACTGATCTGAAACGCTCATGTAGTCGAGCATCCAAAAATAGTATGTCTTCGCCAAAACTTCAAGTTTCTAGTAATGTTATACGTCGGTCGGCGTCTGTGTCGTTCTATCATAATTCTTCCCGTCAAGACGAGATTTTACCAAAATCTTGAAGTCCTACGTTCACCTGCCTTGTCTTTTGTGGAAATGGCTTATTCACTTCGCCGCAACCTTTCTTGTTCTGCATCCTTCCAATACGACTCGCCTAACACGAAGATGGGAATTTCTATTCTCAAATGTTTCCACTCCCAACCAAATATATTTCTAAACGTGTTCACCCCTCTGTGGCAGCTGAAGATCTCGTTATCACGAACAAGTAAGCGGTGTAGGCTTTCACAATATTGATGATCCTTAAGAAAAGGACGTAGGTTTAGCTGTGTTCCAGTGTTCTTTTACCTTGACTCCTGGCCAATGAAGCATGGCGAGCTGCCTGAAGTGGCGCATATATTTAACTTTATGAGCTGTTGCATATTTGTTGTGGAGTTAAAGACTGAGATCATCTCTCCGCCTCGGGCTCGCGGCGCTGTACCACCTCTCACCGTCTGCCGCTTTTTGTAGCACAAGTCACCTGTTATTTTCAATAAATTCTTCAATAATCAGCTCTTCTTATCATGAAAGCCTAGTAATGACACGATATTTATTTATTTATTTATTTATTCATTTATTTGTTTGTTTGTTTATTTATTTATTTATCCTCAAGGCCATATAATTACAGAGGGGAGTGGGAAAAAATACAATCATATAGAGAAGACCAAGAGAGAAGTTATAACTTCAAGCAGGCAACTACTTAAACAATGGTGGTTAGTGCCTCGCGAAAACACCGGTTATCAATGATTGATCCAATGTCAGCAGGAAGGTGGTTCCACTCGATTGCTGTGCGCGGAAGCTATAATTAGGCAAATGTTTTCGTTTAATGAGATGGAATACCTTCCTGATGGCAATAATTAATGCGACGGGACACATATTACGGTGATAGAATGAGTTTGTAGCGCAGAACGACATGGTAGTATATGTTATGAAATAAATTAAAGCGGCCAAGTTTTCGAAACGCTGCTAGAAATGGAAGGGAAAGGCTGGCTTTCATGGCTGTTATGCTAGCAGTGCGATTGTAGTTAGAATGAAACGAGTCGAGTTATTCTGAACAAGTTCCAGGGCAGTGATTAACTTTACGTGCATAGAATCACATGCAGAAGCAGCGTAATCAAGCTTTGGTCGTATCAAGGTTTTGTAACTGAAGAAGGAGCGGTGGGAAACTTGCGACGTCAGTCGCCGAGCATACAGCTAGCATTGTTATTAATGTTTTCTATGTGCACTGTCCAATTTAGTTTACATCATATGTGAACACCTAAGTATTTATAAGATGTGATGGATTCTAATGAAATAGGAGGACTGCTAGCGTTTCGGGCATCACGCGTAATCCTACATTTTTTGTTAGATTTAGTTACATTCGTCATATTTTACACCAATTGTACGCAGCAACTATGCCAGACTGGAGAATGTTAATATCCTTATCGGTATTCACGAGAAATTGCACAATCTTCAGCCAACAGAATGATTCACGAGGAAACAACGGAAGCCGGATCATTAATGTGAATTAAGAATAGAAGGGGTCCAAGATCGGACCCTAGTGAAACGCCGGAATGTACGTTAGCAAAGAAGGAGTTAGCGCTAACATTAGCACTAACAAATTCTAATCGGCTAAGAAGGAAGGATTCAATCCACTTCAAAAAAATTGACTTGTAATCCCGGCCCTATGAAAGGGGATGGCCAGGTTAGATTACTGCTCAAATGACGTCGATGGGGATACGAAATGTTTTATTGGTCGGCCTAGCCTTAGCGCGACACTGTTTTTGAGCATTACGATTTTGCCCTCTTTGACGCTCATTGTATTCACGCTGCTCTTCGGGAGTCTTCACTTTGCGTGGTCTACCCATAGCGGTCTTGCAATGAATTGAACGAGCTGCTAAGCCGGTCTCCCTTTTATACATGAAGTTTGGTGACGTCACTCACTGATTTGTATGCTAATGTCGCCCCTTTCCCACCGAGACAGCTTATGCAACCGTAATCCTTACTGGGAAACACACGCGGGGAGAAGGAACGTGCCTCGCGTTGTTCACGGGCGCCTAATAATTCATCATGACGGGTTTGAAGATCTTTTTTTTTTGCTTTTCTTTATGGAAACGAATGCTGAGCTATGTGTTATATACCTGAATCTAAAGGAGATATGCACTTTTGTTCGCTTCTTTCTTTCTATTTTTTTTTTCTTTCTTTCCTTTCTTTTGCTGAGGGACACGACAAATCCCGACCAATTAGAGGCTAACAGTTTCGCTGTACAAGGTTAGGGTCAAGTTTAAGAATGGTTAGCTGGTGAAGTAATAGTTGATCACACATGTTATCGAATGCCTTGGAGAAGTCCAGAAAAATATGCAGTCGGCGGAGGATGATTCATCAAGAATATGGTGCGATTTATGAGTGAATGACAAGAATTGAGTTTCACATAAGTGTGTTTTACGAAAGCAATGCTATGCAGACGTGAAAAATGTATTATCTTCAAGAAAACTAACTAATTATATAAATATTACATTTACAAATAGTCTGCAGCGTGTGCTAGTAAGTCGAATGTGGTAGTAATTAAAGGGTGAAGTTTTACTGCCGGACATTTGGAGCAGAACCCCCTACCCAATTTTTCAGTCTGTAGTAAGACTAGATGTGTCAATAGATCGCGGGAAAAATTTCGTTAATGTAATGAATCTATAGACTCAAGTGCTCGTCAAAAATTTAGTGCATATAAAAACCGCAGCCAGGAGATGCACTGTTACGTAATGAATCAATTAGTTTAGTAACACCTGATACGTCAACAAAGCCAAGATACATAAATGAAAGATCATCATGGTGCAGATCTGGTAGCTGTACATTTGAAACCGGCCAAAAGTTTTGAACAAACGCGTGGTTTACTGTTGTAGCTCATGGTAGTTAGGAATGCTATTGCCAGTAAGGCTTTCAAGCGCCATGAATGCGTCGTCGGCTAGATTTACGAGACGCCAACATTTTCTAGCATTCTCCTCCAGCAGAGATGGCACAGATATTGACATGAAGATAGTCTTAGAAGATTTCAGCGCTTCTACATAAGCCTCAGAGGCTAAGTGATAGGCGGCCTATCTGGGGTTAATCTGCGAGAATGTAGCTAAACGATAAAAGCGCTTCTTCCTGCTCAATGAGCGCTTAAGGTTAGGACTATACCAAGGGGCACGTGGGTTATTCGCGGTGCTCCACTTTGGGATGTATTTATCTGTTAGTTGGTGCCCTTTGTATTTAAACAGATCTCAGTTAGCTTCAACAGACCGGTTATCAAAACCGTCTAATAAGTAGTCGATAAACCTAGCTAGATCGCTATTAATGGCCTGAAAATTAGGTCGGTTGTATTCTAGTATAATTTTGCTTACCTTCTCAGTTTTATGATGCGATATGTTTAGGTGAAAATTAAGGAGAGTGTGATCGTTGATTCCTGGTAAATTAACAGTGTCAGATACGAAGTCTGGATTAGTTGTGAATAATAAATCAAGGGTATTTGCACCTTTAAGGGATACTCTGGTTGCATCTGTTATTAGCTGATTTAGTAAGAGTAAAAAAACAGATGTCCGAAAATTCCTGAGGCTGGACAAATGGCGCTGATGGATACTGCGGCTGGGAGCCCCATATAATACTCGGAAAATTAGTCTCCCATCAAAAAAGGAGGCGGTGATGGAAATGAATGGCGTCGCGCAATTCATTAACAAACGAAGATGAGTAAGTGGGAGAACGATAATACACTCCTAGGATATTATTAAGATGGGCGAGTCTCAGTGATATAAAAGTAATTTCTAGATTGTTGTAAATAGCAATTCTTGAAGGCGAAATTAGTTTACTGGTTGCAAGTAAGACGCCAGCGCCGCATCTGGCTATGTGGTCACATCGATAAATAGAAAAAAAGATGCCTGTCATGAAAAGTCTCAGAATCGTGAACATGTGCCGAAAGCCATATTTCTGTTAAAACAATTATATGAGCCGAGAAAGTATTAATAGCAGAAGACAGCGAAGCATGTTTTTTAAGTACACTTCCAAATTTGGGGTACAAGATTGACACACGATGTAACGTTGATTGTCCATCACCCCTCGTGCGTCCCTAAGTTGAGGCTGGTGGTGAGGTGTCGTCGCCACCACTATTGCTGCTGGTGCGGGCTACACAGCAGACGTGATCGTCCGATTGGTCATACATAAAGCATTTGTCGTTTAAGGACAGTTTGTTGTGGCGAAGCTTCAGACTTGGTTTTCCGGGCTGGTTATTTCCAAATACCGAAAGCTATTTCGGACAACATGGGTACCACTTGAGAAGTATTCGCTAATAGTAATATTTATTGACTTGAACTGGCCACGTAGTGGCAAAATTTGTTCTATCGTTTTGAAACTGTTCAAATTGGCAATGATGGGCCCGCGTTTGTGCCCTGAAAAAACTCCCAAGCGATGCGCGCGACCTATGGAATCAGCAGAAAACGAGTCCACCACTTCTTCTATGGCTGAAAACAATTTGGATCCTGTTTGTTGATAAGAATCTTTTCCATCACTGATACCGCGAAAGATTAAGTTATTGAGCGCAGATCGGTATTCCATTTCATCTAGACGCGACTGTATAAGATTACTGTGAGCAGTTCGTTTTCCCATTACTACATTCGCACTAGATGAATGCTCAGAAAATTTGTCCACTGTTTCGCAATTTCCTTCAATTTCGTTAAGTCTTTTATGTATGCCACTTAGTTTGGATTCAATGACTTCTTGCGCATTCTTGATAGCTTTAATGTCAGTAGCTAATTCGGTCCGACATTTTGAACTTTGCAAAGTACAAGAATGCACGTATTTGAGCAACTGGAACATAATTTTCATTTATTCAGCTGGATCATCAGGCAGCGATTCGATGTCTCATGCGGCTGGTCAACGCTTTGGAGGCCCCGGGTTCTCTTCAGCATCCCCTGACCGTAGTAACAACATAGCAGTAGAGAAACATTCATTAATGGTGTCGGACAATAGCCGTAGGCACTGGGACAGTAACAAAAAAATTGACCTCCCTTCTACTACTGTGAAGAGGGGTGCAATCGAAGCTCTGGTTCCGTGGCTCTTCGTTGTGGTAACGCCACGGCTTCGCACTCCCTCACGGCGAGATCGGCACATCGACGACAAGCCCTTAACTTGAGAGCGAACTCTCGGCGGCGTTCATCAAACGCTGCCTGTTCTTCGGCCGAATGCACGACGCGCGGCCCGCTCCTGCTGGCGTTCCTTCAACACCAGCCTGCTCTCCGGCACAATGAACCAAACGTGGCCTCCCCATCTTACTGCCATGCCTAAACACGGGAAACGGCGGGTGCGAGGCGAGCGAACACGCGATCACACCCTTTCCCTCCTCCGGAAGGAGGGGACGCCTGTGATAGCCTCACGCCTTGCGCTGCGTCTATTTCTTCAGGCATATAAAACCCTGCTTTAAAGGGCGCTTGTGGTGAACCGACAGTAGCCGAATCGATTCGCGTGGTGGTCACGCCAGCCCGAGGTCGGAAGTTCCGATCCGCAGCACGACAATCAATTAGTATTTTCGCGCAGCTTATGTTTTTATGCGAAGCATATTACTAGTGCTCAACCCAGCTCCTCAGGTGCGGCGGTGTCGCTTTCAATACCACGTGACACCGTGACGTCACGACAGAGGAGAAACGGGGCTCCAACTCGCGCCGTCGCTCGCGGCGTCGCCTTCAAGGCTGACCACGTGACACCATGACGTCACGACAGAGGAGAAACGGGGCTCCAAGTCGCGCCGTCGCTCGCGGCGTCGCGGCGGTATATAAGCAGCTGCGCTTGCCTCTGCTAGACACTCACGAGGTGAGATGCCTCCTGGAGACAGAGCTGCTCGTTGGAATGAGAAGCGAAGGTTGCGGCGTGCTACAGAGACTGTTTCTAGGTGGCTTTGCTACGGCGCAGCGACTACGCGCCCCGCATCGGACGCGGTGAGCGTCGAGCAACGCAGCGTTCGGCGCGACAACGAAATGTGCGCCTGAGCAAGCGCCGCACGCCTGAGCCGACGCCGACGAAGCCGGCTGTTCTGCGACATGAGCTTCTTAACGCTGTCGCGTTAAAATAAAGGCTAGTATGCTTCGCATCCTGGGCTTAACCTTAGATAAGCCACAGCCTGTTTTTTTTTTTTAGTTCGGCAACGCCAACACCGACGCCGACACGAGTGCGGCAATCAAGCTTCGCCTGAAAACGATTGCCGCCTCGTTTAGCGTATAGTGAAGAGGGCGTACACACCTGCACGACGAAAAAACGTAGCCTTTCAGCGATGCTGTTATCGCTGGTTCCGTGCCCACTGATCGGCGAGTTTATGCGCCATGTCTTTAAGTCCGTCGACGGCGATGATGCATATACCGATGCGCTTGACTACCCGCAGCCGAGTAGTTCCGGAAAAACAAAATTAAGGTGTGGGTGAAAGTAGGTGCCGGCACCCTTGTCCTCACCGATGGTGGGACGGTACGATGCTGCAGGCGAGTAGGCCTGGTCACCGGGTGCGAGGGGCGACAACGGGCGATCATCGCAAGCAGGACCTGCACGACGAAAGAACGTAGCTTTTAAGCAATGCTGTTATTACTGGTCCCGTGCCCCCTCATATGAAAGCATCTTCAATGCTCAGAAATTTCAGTTACGGAAAATGGGACCTTCCGACACTAAAGTGATAATTAACCATCAGTTGACCTGTCACCTCCCATCAACATGCTTATAAAGATAGCTCGGCTATGTAATGCTCCACTAAGCCGAACGCGCTTGTTCATGCTTGACCTTCTACTTAGTATTCGCATTGATATCACGCTGCATCCTTGAAGCACGTGAAGTGGTGCACATGCTCCCGCGGACTGAGAAGACCAACTGCCAAGTCCTCTCGCCATCTTGTTAAACTACTGAATATTGGGATTCATGTAAGTGCAACGTTTTTCTTTCGTGCTACAAGTGCCACAAGGTCACCCACTAGGCACCATTTATTAGCCTCAAGAAGCTTCTCTTGACTAATATTATTCTTAGGGCTAAAACAACCATTACTTGTCCCTTCCTAATTCACAAGCTACCAATTCCCTTGCGTATCAGGTGTTCCACGTCTGGTCGCACTTTACTAACTTTGACAAGCAATATGATTTTGCTGCCTCAGTTAAAAACGCCGAAATGTGAGTTGTATGTGATTCGTCGATGCGGCCATCCCACTCATTTTTTTCTTCAGTTCGGTTTGCCACGCTGCTTCCCAATTCAAGAAAAATAAAACACGAAATTGGGGAGGAGACCCTACGAATGAAGCACAATTGGTAATAAAATTATTGCAGTCTCGGTTTAAAACAACGCTTCCAAAGCACCTCAGACAGAAAAATAGCACTCCATTCTCAGTGTTTGCCGTACACTGCTTTCAGGTAGCAGCCTATTTTTCACTTCGAATACAAGAGAACACATCCTGTGCTGCTCTTTGGTGTCGACTCTGCCACATGTTTTTGGCGATAGAGTTGTCCAAATATTTCTCAGCGTTCCGTTAGCTGCTCCCTAGAGCTATATAAATCTTCTTTTTTGTACATTATTTACCCATTGCAGTATCCTATTCCTTGTGGCGCACTTCTTATGTTCGCAATGTCTCAATGTGATTCGTGCCAAAGCCACCTGCATATCAAGGAAACGTCGGTATGAAGGGACGCCCACGGGCTGAGGCTTCATTGAAGCTCAAGGCTGTATTAAATATCCTGGACTCAGAACTGACTGGCGGGCTAGTTGGCACTGCATAACTTGAGGCAAAGTGCAAAAAAGCACGACGATTACAGAAGGGAACAAAGGCACAGCGCTGTGTCTTCGTTCCTCTCTGTAGTCGTCGGGCTTTTTTGCACTTTGCCTCAAGTTAATCTGGACTCGTTCTCGACAGCACCTCATACGGACAGCGAAAGGGCAAAGTAATTAAAATGGCTTTCCCTATCAAGAAATTCGAAAACAATACGCAGAATGAGAAAATGTTAAAGACGAATGTTGATTGCGAACTACGTGACATGGACATCTGTCTGGACATCAGCCTCAAAGACTACGCTTTGCCTAAAGGCATCCAACAGAAGACAATGACAACTCGAGCTAGTTGGAGATTCTTGATCATCAAATCACAGCCCGTCAAACTAGGGACCAACATAAAAGTGCTCTGTAGCTTTCTTTCTTGTTGTTTTATTGTTTTGTTCACTGTTATCAGATCACCTGCACGGTTCAGAAAGAGACAACTCCCAACATCCATATTTAATAAAAATGTTTGCAGCAGAAAATGCTGCCATAAACAGCGGAAAGTAAGACCATTTTCACGAACCACTCGTCACGAGCGGACTTACAGAAGATAAGAAGACACGCGACAAAGCACGGCGCTGGACGTCTAGTAATGCGATTAGCATTCAATGAGAACG
Organism: Dermacentor albipictus; assembly: GCF_038994185.2. Taxonomy (NCBI): domain Eukaryota; kingdom Metazoa; phylum Arthropoda; class Arachnida; order Ixodida; family Ixodidae; genus Dermacentor; species Dermacentor albipictus. Next base: position 94,443,833 of record NC_091823.1, read on the forward strand.
TCCAACACGTTTTTGTGCGTTTGTTTGTATCTAGCCTTTTTCTCGCACAACTTTAGTCACTGACTATGTCCGACTCTTCAATGTACGTATTTCACACCAGCTTAGGCCACACTATGTACGTACCGCTCTTCACGGAACCTCGTTCCCACCAATCGAGTGATGGGGTATGTGGCACTGTTTATGTTCTGGTTTTCAATAATAAAGCAAATCAGCTGAAATTTCTCCATTGCTGAGGGGAATTGAACGCAGGCAATCTGTGTCTGCACAATGTTGTAGAAATAAATTCGCTCACCCACCCACCCACATTATATATATATATATATATATATATATATATATATATATATATATATATATATATATATATATATATATATCCTGTGAATTCGTTCCTAGTGGATCTGCCATGCAAACTCCAATGCTGTAATTTCTAGATTGCAATATGGGCCCTCAGGTAATTAGTCAAGAAGAGAATTAGCGAATTTTCGTTAATTGGTTCATTATGCAATTGAGTTGTTTTGTGCAGTAATGTCCGCTTCTTCGAGGACACCAGATCATGAACGAGAATTGTGCTATCTGACACACGCCGTCCTAAAATATTCTGAACGTGTTCACTGAAACATCAGGCGCATATATAGGTGCTCGGTTGCTGGCTTTCTTCTGGTGCTGCAGTTTTCTCTGTTCACATTATTTTCGTGCATCAGTAAGAGGCAACGACGTTTGTGCTGAACCCGGAAGTCTTCTACTCTGCTGGGAGATCCTCCCCGCGGAGCTTGCCATGGAAGATATGGTCTTGGACGCGTCTGGCGGTCAGCATCGACCGCCTGCGGCTCGGAAGCGGCTCAGTTCGGCAGTAGGATCCGACGCTACTGATTCCGAGCTTTCTGACTCAAGATCGGAAGATTCGGATGGTTTCATACCTGTCAAACACCGCCGCCCACGACGGACGTCTCCGGCGTCGTCCTCAAGTGAAGGGACTATCATATACAGCACCATCAAGACTACGACCGTAGCTTTCATTCCCATCGACGCGATGGTAAGCCTGAATGCTATCTCTCGACAGAAACTTAATGATTTCTTCTTCAAACTTGCCCCTGGACTAATCCAAGAGGTTCGCGTGAACCCATGGAAAAATGTCATTGCCGTTGACACGACTGATGATAAGATGGTGCAAACACTACTTGGTTTGTCTGAAATCTGTGGGGTCCACACGCGTCCCTACATACCACAGGGTACAAATATAGTGGCTGGTGTCGTATCTGATGTGGACTTGGATCTAAAGGACGACGTTTTTAAGAACATGATCGTTTGCACGCCACCATGCAAAATAATTAGCGTCCGCAGGCTGGGCACGTCAAAGTGCGTGAAGATACTTTTCGCCTCTGGAAAGCTGCCTAGTCATATAAAGGCTGGACTTGTGCGCTACCCTGTTCGACCTTTCATACCACGGCCTTTGCAATGCCATAAATGTTTCAAGATTGGTCATGTTCAGGGCTTTTGCACCAGAGATCTGGTCTGTGCCAAATGCGGTGGGAATCACCATGTAGATTCCTGTGAAAGTCAGGCATATCGGTGCCCTAACTGTAATGGTGAACATTTGGCAACGGATAAAGGATGTCCCTCATTGAAGAATGAACTAAAGGCACTAAAAGAGAAAGCCATAAAGAAGGCAGCAGGAGATGAGAGCTCCCGTCGCCGTAGTGCTGCCCCAGCGACTGGAAAAGCAGCGCGTTCAAAGAGTGACAAAGAAACAACACATCAGAAAGTAGGGGGGCGGACATTTTGCCTCTCAGACACATCGTGGCCAGCGCTTCCATCGAAACCGCCGGAACAAGTATCTACAAAGACTTCGACCACAGTGGAAAGAACTGCAAACACAGTACCTAAACCGGTATCAGCCAACGACGATGTACAACTTGTCAATCTTCTAAAGATGCTTGTCAACGTCATCAGATCTCTAATCGCCGGTCGCCAGACACCAGCAGCGTCAGCAGCAGAGCAACTTTTGGAGGCACTCGTTCCTGTCCTCGACGGCCTTCGCTAGACGTTTTACCGGAAATAATTCTAACAGTTGTCAGCAGCCTCGCCCCTTTGTGCTGCAATGGAATGTCAGGTCGATGAGACCGCGGCACGCTGATTTAGCCCTTCGACTAGTCGCTATGAAGACTCCTCCGGACGTTATAGCGCTCCAGGAAACTAACGTAAGGAAAGACGAATATCGCTTGCCAGGCTTCGTGGGTGCCCACAGTAACACTCGATGCGCGGAACCAGCTTGTGGCTCTTTCCAGTGTGTGGAGGCGGCGCATACGCGCAATGCTTCAAAAGCATCAGTGTACGTTCGTGCTGACTTGGACTTCGCGGTTATTGACACAGACGGCCTCTGTGACGATGAGTTTGAGTGTGTAGCTGTTACTGTGAGCCTCAGAGGTGTGTGTACGACGGTGGCAAGCATATACAACAGGCCTACACGTTCTTCCGATACCTTGCTACTTGAGGGCTTAGTGTCTCGGTGTGGTGCATCGTTTGTGCTATGCGGTGACTTTAATGCCCACCATCCACGATGGTGTAGCCGTCCCCAAGACAATCGTGGGGAAGAGATTAACGAGTTCATTATCAAGAACGATCTCCAAATACTGAATGACGGTTCACCTACATTTATTGGTAGAGGAAAGGAGCATTCCACTATAGACCTTGCGATAACAACGAGAGATGTGTGCTTAGCCTGGTCATGTGAACCCGACCCGTGGGGCTCAGATCACCTACCCATTTGGTTAACACCAACACATACTGCGGGTCGCCAGGATGTCGTTTATACGGTTACTAACTGGGACAAGTTCCGGCAGCTCATCTCAGAGGCACCATCTCAAGACAGCCTATTTAAATTTATGAGTGAGTGCTTACAAAAAGCTACAGTACAACGAAGACGGAATATCGGCAAACCAAACCCCGATCTAAAGCTTTTGCGGCTCCGCGCATGTCGACGGCGCGCTTATAGACGGGCACAGCGCTCTAAACGACGCACCGACTGGACTATATACAATCGCCTTGATGCAGCCATACGGCGACATACAAAACAGCTTCGTCCCAAGAGCTGGGAAGCTTTGTGTAGTTCGTTGCATACTGGAAGTGGTTTTGGAAATGTATGGCGCATACTGAAGGCTCTCCGCACTCCTGAAATCTGCAAGAATCCAACGGCTACATTGAGCATCACGACTGGCCAGTCACCAAAGGTAATAGCAGAGGCATTTGCAGACATTTTCGTCTCTCCTGCATCCAGAGACACCACAATTAGCGATATTCCTTCTTTGACAACTCACAGCACCGTAACCGCTTCCTACAGTCCAGCTTGCCAGATGGACGAGGCAGATTTCACTCTTGAGGAGCTGCGACACGCGCTGAGCCTCTCCAAACGCCGCACTGCTCCAGGCGCAGATGGTGTGACGTACCAAGCATTGCGGAACGTTGATAAGAGTTTCCATGACCGTATATTGGACGAGTACAATGAAGTATGGAGAACTGGTGTAATCCCTGCTGAGTGGAAATCGTCCGTTGTAATACCAATTTTAAAGCCCGGGCGTCCGGCAAGACACCTCAAGTCCTACCGACCAATATCCCTAACTTCAAACATCGTCAAGTTAATGGAGCGAATGGTCTTGTTTCGCTTAGATGTCACGCTAGAGGAGCTGAATTTTTTCCCTGATGTCATGAGTGGCTTTCGTCGCCGCCGTTCGGCTCTGGACAGCATATCAGACCTTGTCTCAGCACTCGAATTTGCTAAAGAAAACAAGCATTCCGCCTACATGCTCTTCCTAGACATACAGCAAGCTTTCGATTCAGTTCCGCATAAGGCGATTATTTTCGCACTTGCAACCGCGGGAATTTCGGGTCGTCTACTCCAGTTTGTGCATAATTTTCTATCGGAGCGCCGCATGACAGTGCGTGTCGGAGGAGTAACCAGTGAATACCGAAATGTGAAGTGCGGTGTTCCACAGGGCAGCGTATTATCGCCGCTTTTGTTTAACGCAGCACTCGCCGCGCTTCCAAGTCGTTTGCCTCGAGACACTGACTTCCCTGTGAGCATAGCTGTCTACGCAGATGACATTGCTCTGTGGATAAGCGGCCCTTCGCACCTTGGTCCGCGGCTTCGTGCAAGCTTGCAAAGAGCTCTCAACGCTACTTCGGAGTACTTGGGTGAAGTTGGCCTGCTCATATCACCTGCTAAGTCGGCTGCAATAGCGTATCACCCTAAACAACGCGCTCGTCGAACAATGAGCCGACTGTATCTTGACGAAACGCCTATAAACTGGGTGCGACAACACCGTTATTTGGGGTTAATTGTGGATGATCGCATCTCTTGGCGTCCTGCCGTTAAATCTGTACGACGCAAATCACACTCCCTTCTTAAGTATGTGGCCGCCTTGACTGCTCGAGGTGCTGGTTGCGACCAAACAACGGCTCTTCAGGTGTACCAGTCATCTGTACTCTCAGGCATACTGTACGCATTACCACTTTTGAACATACCACCTAGTTTGATGGCCCAACTGGAGCGAGATCATCGCGTTGCCCTTCGACTAATGCTTGGCTTACCTCGTGAGGCGCAGTCTATTGCATTACTTACTGAAGCGCATCAGTTACCCCTGAGGCTGCAAGCAGATCAGAGAGCTCTATATCATATTGAGCGTCTGCACCGCGCATCGAATGGTCAAGCGCTCCTTGATCGTCTGATTCACCGCCCATTATCTCGCATGGGAAAAATGGCGGCATTATTTATGGATATCACTACCATTTCTGATCATGCTGCTTCAGATACGTCTCCGCCTCCAAAAGGAATCACGACACATGTATTCCCCATTTTCCTCACAATCCCTGGCATGCACAAGAAGTCTGATATGGCTGTTTCGGCAATATTCCAATTGGCTCACTCACACTTGTTCGAAAAGTTTCCAGATCATCTTCAAGTTTTCACAGATGCATCTGTACACAACGACGGTCAAGGCGCCTCTGCAGCTTTTTACTGCCCTTCAACTCAAGTACGACGTATCTTTCAGATACCTCATCCAACTTCGTCAACAACTGCGGAACTAGCAGCGATTAATGTTGCATTGAAATACGTGCTAGAGGAGTTCATTACATCGAAGGTCGTCATCTTTACGGACTCTCGTGCTGCCCTTAGCAGGTTACAACGCAGTGAGCTTGATTGTCCACTTGTGCGCAGTATTAATGACTCTGCGAGCAAAATTACATCACGTGGGGTATCTCTCGTTGCTCAATGGATACCTTCACACGTAGGAATCACTGGAAATGAAGAGGCTGATCGGCTCGCTTCAAGTTGCGTTCATAACAACTGTGACTGCCCAGAAATTTTGTGCAAGCTTGATGACGCTCGTCTGCTGATTCGTCGCCACCTACTCAAGCAGCATCCAGATCAGCGCGTCGCAAATGGAACGTTCCCACCCCGTGTTCGTGGTCGAGGCTTGCCTCGTCACGCTAGAGCACAACTGCTCAAGCTAAGGGTTGGTTGCGTGAACGTGCACGAACGTTTATACAGACAAGGGCGTGCGGAAAGTCCATTGTGTACGTCTTGTGGCTGCTACGAGACACTTCAGCACCTTATACTTGAGTGTCCCACTTTCAGTGCGCAGCGCATGTCGCTAGTGAGAAACTATCATCTCCTTGGCCTGCGGTGTGCGACACTCGAGGAATGTTTATACCCCAGTGGCTGTGCATCTAAACGTGATCAGGCCCATCGCGCCCTACTAACCTTTATAGAAGTAACTAACTTAGGTTCACGTTTGTAGCATGAACATTGAACATTGAACATTCTGTAGTAGCGTGACCTTCAGTGACCAGCCCTACTGTGTGTGATCTGTACTGTGTTCTAAGGCTTCTTCCTTCGAAGATGGGAGGTGGCGGGTTCAAACACCTTATAGTGTATATTGTGGACCGACTAACGGACTACGTGCAGCTTTACTTGGCGTCTCATCGTGGAGAACACAATTAGCCGCATAGCGAACTAGCCATGGATGTGGTTGATAACTGTGGAGGCTGTTCGACGCGGCGTCACTTTAATTCCGGATGCTGAGTTCTACTTTAGTCTTTAGATTTGTCCTGTTGCAGTGTCCTGTTGCTCTCCTTTCCTCTTTCCGTTTTCCTCCCCTCCTTCCTATCCTCTATTTCTGTGTTGCTGTCACCTCCCTTCAGAAGAGTAGGCAGGCGTTGTGCCCCTTCCGGTGGCAGTTGCCAGCCTGCCCCTCGCTTTCCCTTTCCTAATACCTGTGTATATGTGTTCAAAACAAATAATAATAATAATATATATATATACACATGTGCGCAAAATTCCGTCCCGGACCAGGTCCAATTTTTCTTCAATTGCGTGGTTTTGCTGCTCAGAAACCAGTATAGATTTCCTTTGTAGCTTCGTGCTACTGTCGAGTGGATGGCAGTTTCTTCCTTTGAATAAATGCTCATGCGGCAACGTAGACGGAAGATAGCTACACAATATTCTCAAGCACGACGGCAAACTTGACAGTACTGTGGAGCTGCCGAGTTTTATATGTAGTGACAACCGTGTACAACTTGTATAAGAAGGCCAGAAATGGAAAGGAATAGCGTGAATTCACGGAGGACTTAGGCAAGGATTCGCGCTCACTCCAGTATGGTCCACACGCTATCTTAATGCAATAGAAAGAAGACTGGGATGCAACTCATTCGGATTTCGATCTCAAATCCGTAATAAGCAAAGCGTGCTAAAGATGGTGCCTGTGCTCAGGTGCGCGTAAGACGTAGCGCTACTCGCAAACAATGCAAGGAATTAGCAGGGACTTGTAAATTCATGTGGCAATGAAGCTACATACCTGGGCTTTATTTCTAGCACACGTGAATTGGGAGTTATAATGTGTAATAATGTGACGGGTAATCGCGTGTTATCAATTCATCAGAAGGTCATACTCCAAGTCAAGCAATATAAGTACCTGTGTGCCTACATGAACAAACGAAAGGCCTACTCAAACAATAACCAAGATAATCTGAGGATGAAGGGTAAGCGGCATGCAGCAATAATGAAACAATAAGAAATTTGGGGCGGTAATTGCGATGAGGTGGCGAGAGAAATTCAGAAAGTAGTAATGGCGCCAACGCTAACGTTCGGAAACAAAACTGTGTACTTGAAATCAGAGGTGATGTGGAGATTAGGAAGTTAACCAAAGGTTGGTGGGCCGTTTGGCATTGAAGGACCATGGTATAAAACCACGAATGAAGCTATGCAGTCTAACATGGGTTGGTTCTCTTTCGGTGTCAGAGAAGCACGCAGTGGCATTAGTTTTGAACAAAGACTCAGGGACATGGATGAAACAAAATTGGTGGCTCAAGTGCACAAATATATGTAGCTAAAGAGCAGGGGCACGGAGCCGACGAAGAGGTCGAGGCAGTTGGCAAACAAGCACCGAGTAATTAAAGCGCAAATACACAAGAAGTTATCAAAAGAAGTGTGAGATCCAGATAAGATTAATTGGACGCAAAGGATGGAAACAGGAAAGACTGCCGAGATTTACAGATGTGGCAAAAAAGAAATCAAGAGAGAAAATCTGTACGGTTAGACAATGGAGAGTGCGTCGCCATAATGGAGACGCGAGCGGCCTGTCAGAAGATAAAAAGGAATACCGGAGCAAATATTCGCAGCAGAATAAGGCATCTTTTGTGCTGCCGCAAAAGCCCGTAAATGACTCCACCCACCCCAATGGAATGCCAAGATATTCTTCTAGCAAGACCCGCAGGAACCGTCCTCCTTACAGAAGCACGGGTATCCAAAGCGGATAGAAGCATTAACTGCTTGGTGAGCGCGTTTAGAGTGTTGGTGACAATAAAGCAGGAAAGAAATTGACGGAATCGTAGTCATTAGTCATAGGTTTTAATAATGCAGAAACAAAAGATCAATGAAGGATAGAAAAAAAATCTTGACTGTGATTGATGTAGTAAAACATCGTTAGACAGAGCAAGCTAGCTGACTGTTAGTGCGCCCCCCCCCCGTTTCAAACGGTGAGCAAGTTAAATCATCGTCATAAAGGTCACCATTGTCTGATGGTGATAGAAGAGCCCGCGTGCTGTATGTACACACCTCGTACATAACGCGTTTTGGCCCCGGCAACACTGTATGCCAATAGATTGTTTCAATGCTAATCGCACTAACGCCGACAGTCATCGTGGAATGGTTTCTGCCGAAATGTTTCGTAATACGCAAAGGCCATTGATTTATCTTCAACATGCTCAACCAATAGAGATCTCTGGAGGCAGCATTTCAACACAGGACTTGTGTTTGTCAGGGCAAGAGCTTCCTCATACAACCCCTTAACATGAACCAATATGAACCAGGTTATTTTACCACCCTCCCTTCCTCCTTTCTTCTTTTTTTTTAACTTCATTTTCTTGTTCTAAGCTCTCCAATGCCTGCCCCTACCTATTTCCTGTTTTCTGGGAAAACCTAACCTTCCGAATTGACCTTGCCTGCGTACACGTGAGGATTATTTCCGTTTTATAAGCCACACGCCTATTCTATTTTCTTTTCTTTTTTTGTCTGGCGCGTTTATTAGTGTCAGCAGTAGCGCATGCTATACATAAGAATTTCAGGACGATTCAGTAATCAACATGTTGCACATTGTTGTGGTTCTGCCATAGAACAACAATTAAGAAAATCTATGCTGACTTTGACTCTCCTTTCATGCTTTCAAGAGCATCCTGTGTTACCAGAGTGGTAACACAGGATGGACTACAGAAGTTTCTTGACCGAAAGGTTGTGCACGACCCTTTCTGACAAGTACCGCGCACAAATGTACCGAACCCTGGACGTTTGCGTCTCGTACGGCCCAAATACTTGCATCATGAACTCATAACTAGGCCTAAACTGTCTATTATACGCCGCCGGGTGTTTTCCGTGGCCAATCCTGCCACCGGTTATTCACAAGATTCAGACAATTAGGCCCTTCGGCTATCACTATCATGCACTCTTCAGTAAAAAAGGAGTGCAAATATTTCCTGCACGTTGTTACGTTTCGCCTACGACGCGCGGTATAGCCGGCGCGGATGCAACGGACGCCGGGGCTTGGTTCTAAGCGGTGGACATTTTGGCCCGTTCGGAGCTGCCGCAACGCCTCCCCGCCAAGCGCGTCCAGGCATGTTTCAGTGCCACGTGTCTTCGTGTGTGCGTGTGTGTGTGTGTGCCCACGCTTGTCAAAGCGCGGCATCCGGGGAGAGGAGCTCCCCAAGTGTGAAGCGAGGAGGTCTGACCGGCGCCGGCCCGGCTGATGCGTCACTACACTCGTCTCAACATGTCTCTCAGCTTGTCCGTGCCCCGCCATCACGTGGCCTCATCCCGTGACGTTCTTTCTTGCCCTCAACTCCGAGAGTATAAAAGCAGCCGCCCCCGGACGCCAGGAGAGAGGCTCCGATTTCTTCTGTTGAGTAACGTGCTCTCCCGTCTCTCCACTTCGGTCGACCTGACCGGCCCCTCTTTTGCGATGCTAGAATAAACAAGTTGTTCTGTTAGCAGTCGACTCATGCTTTGCTCGGACCTTCGTATGCTTCCAGTTGTGCCCCAGGTCGCCAGGCCAACGCTACCCTTAGGGCTTGCGACCCATTTGCAACAACGGGTGCCAGCGGTGCGATTACAATAGCGTGTTATCAGCAATCGTGTTCCCTTAACCTTAAGACCTTGATTCACACTGTGACTTTTTTTTTGCTTAAACAAGAAGTGTTTCTGTTGATGATAACGCCGATGCTACTTTGAAACACGACACTCCCCACATTAGGGGATGAACCAAGAATTAGGTCATTGTAGGCTCGCTTGATTCCAGTATCCGTTGGCTTTCATTCATGAGACCTGGCAACCTTTTAGGTGATCCGAGAAGTCATGCACATAAATGTCTCGTAAACACCTATGCAGTGCTAGCGACGTCGGCCCTGTCACAAATTACCAGAAGTTATTTGCCGGAATGACACAGAACAAGACGTGTGGAGATAGGCGTGACTCTAAGTCGGGTTGCCGGCTTCCATCAGACTGTAAACGCATATACTGCCTCGTTTGCCCGCATGTGGGAGTAGAAATTAGGCCTAATGATCGGATGCGGCTGCCCTGCGATTACATTAGCGCCGCCGTATAAAACTCGCCCGCGGGGCGACGCAACGTCCTCGCAACGCCCTTCCACGTTTCTCAACCGAAGACAGCAGCTAATGACTGCTTTCCAAGTGACGGTTTCACCACCAACACGGGAAATGGCCCATTGCCTGCGTTACGTGGAAAAATTCCACCGTAGAGTTAATCTAGCCCGAATAGCGAGTCCGACGAAAAGTTGCGGCAACGCCACCCTTAAACGCGCCTTTAAGCTCAGCAGAGGCCTTGCCGTCCGCTACCCACGTTTATGGGTACGGTTGTCGTTAACACCTCACGCTGCAAGAGCACGCATGAAAGTGCGGCCGTCTGTGCCTTTTTTGTTCTTCTAAGCAAAGTATGTTGTTGTTTTTTTTACCACGCTTGTTCCCACTGCCAGCTAAATGTGCTCAGGATTTCATAAAAGGCGCATTCAAAGCCTCTGCAATGTTTGCTGTTATAGTGCTTTACTACTATTAGTATTTGGTGCTCGTTGCATTTTTGTTTTTCTCGTTGCAAATGGTCAGCTATTCCGCATAAATAATTTCAAAGCACTTTCTTTATTCTTCACCCACACATTGAAGGGTTAGGAAGGATGTCTGCAGCGCTGACCAATATGTCTCTAACGAGCTAATTCCAGTGTATGGTTTCCGTGTTTCTTACTCTCTGCGGGGACACACAATTGAAATTGAGCTTTATAGAGAGCACTCTTTTCCTGCAACTCGTGTTTGTATTTAAAAAGAGCCACCCAAAGGGTATGTCGTCCAAAAAGACTCTTTTGTATGTTGATTTTATCGCTTCCCTTGGTGATTATTTGAATAAAAATATTATTGAGGCACTGCCTTATAAATCATTACTCCTGCCCTATATATTGATGGTTGCTCTCCTTCACCTCTCTAGTAAGGTATCCATCACTCACTAAATACTAATGATTACGAAATTGCTCCCGCTCTATTGAACATGTGCAGAAGAACTGTATTTAACAACGCGCCCGATTTGATTGTGCACATCCGTTTGCCTGGACACGTTTTCCTTGCGTATCTCATTGACTCACTATTGTCCATAGTTCATTGTCTCTTAGAATTTCGTAAAGCGCTCTGGAGAACAATTTCCTTACTCGCAGCCTCTGCACTATGCTTCTTTTTTATATGGAATTAGTCTATATGCAAGTAGCGCAGCCACACTCAATGTGCAGTACTCTTTTCACAGCATGCGTTTCTATGCAATAGAGAAAGAATGTTGCCTGCGTAAAAATGAAGAAAAGGTCGAAACTAATCTATTTCACACTACCCTTTCTGTAACGTCCCAGATTTTATGCACTTTTCAAATGTTATTATATTAGTTTCTTTCATCGTAACTATAAGTTAAACGTGCATCATATATTATAAGTCCAACTTTCGAATGTAATGTTACGTAAAACCGCATGTATTTTAGCTCCTTGATTTTTGCAGTATGCGAGGTAATATGTTTTCGCAACGAGCGCAAATGTCGCGCTGTGACAGCTGATCGTGCTAACATGTGCAACGCTTTCGGTGTACGAAGTGCGTGATATTTTGCGACAAAAGCTATAAGGCTTGAGCTACGTCGGATTACATCATGCATACTTATGTATTTGTTTTGTATGTGACGCACTACTTTTTGGTCGTGGGGGCTAGCAGGGAGAGAGGTATCTCTAGCCTTCTTTGCGTTGCCGGCGGCAGACAGTACATTAGCCTTCCGTTCATTTTCGCATTATGCTGTGTTCTTCGCGTAAGTGGCCTCCTGAAGGCTCCATTGAGAAACAACTTCTTCACCCACGCTGACCTAAAACCAACTTCCACAAAATAAGCACATTTGTAAAGGTCCCGAAGTTTAGAGTATGCTTATTTCATGCGCCAGTAGTGATCGCATTGAAGCGTTGTGCATTTATTAAGATAAGAGACCCTAAATCAAGACAACGGCGTTTGCGTAACCCACGGCTATTGTAAGGTTTTGTTCGAAAGAGCATTAAACTGCTTCTTTCGCATGTATTTGCCCTTTGTGTCGAGGCAGGAGTAAACAAGGATGTCAGCGGAACGCGTTAACTACAGGCCTCCCTATGCGCGAGCAGGTACGTAATGTGTTCCTCTGCCATTCTTCTCGGGTAGTTCTTTTCGTGCGCTGACACGCGCCAGTAGAGCGTTAAACAGTCTTGGTGCCTACTTTTTAATCTCATTACGCACTTTAAAAAAATGAGCAAAACCATTGAAGTTCAACGGCAACATCGCTCAATGAAACGCTCTAAAAAAACGAAAAAGAAAGCACTCATTTTTACTTTCATCTTTGACCACTGTAGACTGCACTGCTATCCCGAATGGTATGTGATGTGCCACCATCTCTTGCCCAAGCCTGCCTTTGTTCGCTCACATTAATCAGCTACTTTGCCGCTATCCCAAACTACGTCCTCGCTCACACTATCTCCCTTTACATAATAGCATGCACAGTTTCCTAACTTCTAGAAAATAATGAACAAGACGGAAACTCTGGCTCTGCTCTATTCATGCAAATAGCGCAAGAAATTTCGCGTCTTCTTCGTAGATGAAGGGAGCGAGGCTAGTTCTTAATTATATATGTTTCCCTATCTAGGCAGACGTCAGCATTTCATAATAAAAAACTGCTCGTAATTTAAAGCCTACGCCGCTTAAGCAATCTATATTCAGTGAAAGTTAAACAGAAAATAGGATGACATCATAGAGTGCTAGCGATGCAGCGATGGAGACAAAATGTCGAACATAAGCGTTAGCTCTTTACTTAGAACCAACTTGCTCCCTCGGACAGTCTTACACAAGTAAATGTTGCGTATGTTGCAATCCACGCTCTTACAGACATGCACGTAGAAACTGCCACGAGTAGAAGCGAATAGCATAATTTAAACAAGTTAACACAGCCGCCTTGCGTATAACGACGAAGGCATTGAACTGAACCCAAAAGACGGCGCACGTGCCAGAGAACGAACAATAATGAACATACACTTGTTGAATCCGCAGCGTCAGTGCAATACCCTTGCGAATCAGAAAACAATTCAGTGGCGATTTCCTCATAAATGCGATAGAAAAATGCCTTGGCATTATGTCGTACCTCTTTGAGGCCTCGGATCCACGACCTAAGCCGCGTTCATCACATTGTTCAGTGCTGTTCAGTAGCCCACTAGACATGCGTCCTACTTTTTCGATGAACACATATCCACGCTCTTCTAAGCTCTCCCATCCCCTCTCCCTCTTTACATCTACCACGCGAGCGGTTTCCCACAGTTCACGTGTACACATACACATTTTCCCACTTTCACACTCCTAATTATAACGCAATAATAATGCAAGACGCGACGCTACAAATGAAAGAAAATCCCGAGATGCGTATCACCAGGTGAAGCAAGGATTATCTTCGTTGTGAAAGCTTGTATAGACACGGACGAAGCCGTCCTGTCGCTAACGCTGAACACGACGTCTTGCGTTCGCAACTTTTACTTTACTCTGTAATAAAGGCTGAATACTCTGGCCTGGGCATTTCGCAGTGAATCAGAGGTAAAATGCAAGGAACTGCTTTTAGAAACTATCATTAAGAATTTGGAGGGACTTGAGATATTGTCGTGAACTACCCAGTGCCCGGAACAGTTACTCGCCTAGTTCTCACATATATATTTTCCTACATAATAAAATTTTCGTCGATTTATTGCTCTATTGCAATGACGCAATTAAGGACACTCCTCTTTCTGAGGGCGATTCCCGTTGTTCTTCGTTGCTGTGTACTTAGGTATATCCAGGCCCTCTGCTCGCAGCACCCATTTTTTAGTTTGCGAATGAATCACATCAGACTGTTATTTGGTATTTTTTGTAATGAATGCGACCTGTGGCTACAAATTTTTTTCTGTTGCTACTGAGGTACCATATCAATTGATATTGTTTGAGTTGAGTAGCACTGATTTTTCATTTTGTCCATGCTTTCCTATTTCCTTTGCTTCTGCCTTTTTTATCTCTGCGCTTCAACAAACTCCTTCCTAAAAAGCAGGAAGTCATTCGTTTCCTTACGGTGGCACTCACCCGCCAGATGCTCAGCTCTTTAGAGCGAAGCTTTATGTGTACTCCTTCGACTTTCTCCCCTGCTGCTGTCCTGCACGCTGCGTCGGGAGGTGGTTCAAAGCGTGCATATAAATGGCAGGAGCGTTAGAGAGAAGAAAGGCGACGCGAAAAACTCCGTTCTAGGGACCACAGGAACTATGACCACTTAGCGCACATCGACAAAAGTAAGGACAGGGTGGGACAAGCTGAGTGCTCCTACTAGCGCTCACCTTGTCCCCATCGTGCCCTTATTTTTCTTCATCTTGCGCTAAGTGGCCATGGTTCCTGTGGTTCGTAGTACAGTATCAGCTGACTAGCCTAGCAATACGTATTAGCGAGAAACTCCTTTGAACCTTTCAATCGCGTTGCATGTGAACAATGTCCTCTGAAGCTCCCTGGGCGTCGCCACAATACCCTCTTGACAGCTGTAATTATCCGTGACGCCCCTCAAGAACATTGCAGATACTGCAGCGCTTACCTTTGTACTAACGTGCAACTGTTCTGGGGGGAAGTAGATGGAATGGTGGAGAGGAGGTAGGGAGAGGAGGCAGAGAATGGGTGCAACCGACGCAGTTACGAAACGAGGGAATGACAGCCTTGCCACTCTTCGCTCGCAGTTCCCCTACGTGGGGGGAAGAGGAGATAAGGAGAAAGTGACGTGTGAAGGCGTGGAACCGCTATTACTAGACATGACAGTGATTAGGGACAAACTGTATACACTTAAGCTCAAGGTGCGGTATGATAAGTTTCTGCTATTTTTAAAAAGTAAACACCATGTAAATTTGTCGAGCGGACAAGTGATCGCCGGCATGTAGACGCAAAGCGGCCTTAAAGCACAGTACTTTCTGAGCGGCACTACGGAAGCAGTCCATGGTGTGAAATTTTTGCCTAGGTTCAAGCCAGCTGTTTGAAAACTGTAGCGTACCACTTTTAAAGTTCATTCACAGTAGCTGCCTCGAATGGTGCTACTTCCGAAACAGCAGCTAAAGAAGCTCGCAGATCCTAGGCAAGTGTTGTCCATGGTTCATGTCAACAAGTTCTGCGGGGCTTGTCGCTTTGCCTGTTGGTTTGCAGTATGTGTTCTATATGTTTGTGAATAAATTTTTGTAATTGAAATAGAGTGCAGCGGCATGCCTATTTCCTAAATAAGCCAGCTTCTCTCCATTATCCCATTTATAATTTTTCGCCAACTTCGCTATGTTGCTGTCGTTTTACTACTGACTACCTTACCCTGAATGCGTGTTGGCATGGTAATTTTTCCCTTCTCCTAACAGCGAGATAGAAATAATGAGGAGCAATAAGGGAAAGGCGAGGAGGTTAACCAGGCAGAGTCACGTTGGTTACCCTGCACTAAAGGAAGGGAACAGGGTACTGAAAAATGGGAAGAAGACACGTTCACGTTCCTTTGACATGGACGCACACTCAATGAAACTTTTTTTAATAGTTCATCACAAGCTTAAAAAACGCATCGGCATTCTTGCGGCGTTACACATCGCAGGCGACCGAAGCCACGGTTTCAGGATCTTCTGAAAAAGGCCTCTCATCTAATTCCTTTGAAGCTTTCTGAACGGCCAGCTTTTCCATTCCAGTAGTTGAAAATAAGTCCAACTTGCCAACATCTGCACTGAAGCCAGCAACTCCCCATCGCCAGCATGACACGTACTCTTCTCCTGAAGTTTATGCTCAGCTTTATGCATTGTGATCACGCGAAACGGGGTTTCTCACTAGATCCTGAAGCACTGTGCTTTCTGTGATAAAAATCGGCAGCAGACTTCCGTTTTTTTAAAGCACATAGCTGTTTCCGTCAAGCGGGAAAATAAACAGGCAACCTTAAATCAGCGATTCCTCACTGTAATGGTTACGCGCTTCCTCGTTCACCTCACCCGCTCCTTCGGTGGTAGTCGTGAGGAGCACAAGCTAACTTGGGTTCAATAACAAGTCTTCTTTTCTCTCAGTTTCGACATATTGAGAAACGAGCGACGAACTCAGTGAAAGATAGGCTAACTGGTATGAAGAAGTTATTTGCATATGTGTTTTTTTTCCTTCCACCACAACGACTCGTCCGACAGCGAACACACCGGAAATTTGTTACAAAAGTCAAGGCCATCATGTGAAATTCTTTCTTCCTTTCGTGGCTGCAGACTTGATGATTAGTAGCTATTATATAGAATACGCAAACCACTATATGGCCTGTAGGCTTTAGTGCGTGCAATCTGACTGCCACCCTCACTCTAACTACCTCCGACGACCGCTATTGCTGGTGTATTCTCCTAGCCTTTCTTGACGCACCTAGCTGCCGCTTCAACTAAGCATCGAGGCAGCACTGCAAACTATCCGTCCATGAAACTGTGTAAACTCCCCAATGTTTCACTTTCTGCTTCGATATAATTCATACCAATCAGCTTAAGTGGGGGTACAATCACCGTAATGTTATTTCTGCGATGAGATTAAAAAAAATCGACAAGTTGATTTTTTATGCCTTAACCGCAAGTAAGCATTAGCTAACGCATTAAACTGCATCAAGCGAAAGAAGAGAATGAAAACACTAACACGTCAACCGGATATTCGTAACTCTAACAACATTTTTTTTTTATCCTTCACGTTTCTAGCTGCAGGTGACGAAACTCACCAGACTCGAAAGTTGTCTCGACTAATGGCCCGCTTGTTCGTTTTCTGCCGACCCAAGTAGTTTCAATATTATAGGCCTTAAAGACACCCTCACGCAGATTAGTCCTTGCGAAAAAGCAAGGACTACTCGGAACATCATTACTAAAGCTGTGAGCAAACACAGTACATATATCTAAACATTCGTTGTGAATTAGCCGTTGTGAATCCCGACCTACCATGCGCAATAAAATAGTAAAATATTAATTAGCGAAAGCTTATGTATAACGCAATCGGCCTTTTTTTTCTATTCTATGAAGAATCAAAGTGCTGCAGTCACGTGGTGCGATATTGCGTTAACACGAAAAGGGCATTAAGCCGGGATAATTCAGTCGACCCGAAGACAGTCGGTAATTCAAGACGTTCACTCTATGCGAAAGCCTGCGACGACTGCAAATGTAAAGATATAAAAAAACGCAAAGCGCGCTGAGTGAACAAGTGCCGCAGCCTTTTATCAGGACCAGCCGACACGCGACTATCGCCCGCGAACCATTTTCACTGCAAAACACAGTCCTTTCTCTCGGCTTTGCCTTTCCAATAGGAGCGCTCCAAGTCAGAAACACACACGCGTAATTATGCACGCCTGTTGAGAACTACGCGCCTGACATTAAGGTTTCATTTACTATACTAGTCCTGCTGAGGTTACTATAATATGGGCGTACGGTGAACGAATATCGGCGCGAATTTGCGCACCATACGTATTTGTACAGACGATGTGTTCTGCTCAAATAAACTATAGAAATACAGTCTCGCGTCCACTGTAGTATCAAACTTCGGAAGTGCCGCTACTGCAAATTTAGCAATTTCATTACGTATTTTATACGTGAATATTTCCAAATGAAGTGATTCCAGAATTCCCACCAAATTTAGAATGTTGTGTGATTGTGTCTTTCCGCTGATCTCCACAATCCCCAAAGCCTCGAAATGGGCTATTGTTGAAATTACTGAAACTTTCAAAGGGGTTCTGCCTTTCCGGAAGATTTGCTATCTTCATTCTTTCAATAAATGACGTGTGAGCATCTGTTCAGGCACCAAGGAGTAGAAAAATATTCCTCCATGTGCTCAGCGGTTTTCCGAAGTACACTAAAAAGTCACAGGCCTGCGCGGAACACGCCGCACAGTCACAGCGTATGCTGGAAGGGGGGCTTCATAACAGCTCCATTTTCGGCACCACGCACTACAGAGCCTTCGCGGTGAAGTCTCTTCGCGTCGTCTTTAGGAGAACGATCTGAACTGTCCACCCGGCGTCGTCGGTGAACTACGGCTTGGGATGCGGCTTGTCCTGCTCTCTGCACAGTGGTCTGCTCAGCCCGACGTTGCCTGGTTGTAGCCGCTCGCGTAGCTCTACGATACCTCTCGATAGCTCTCGACAGCTACCTCTCGATAGCTCTCGCGTAGCCTGATTGGATACATTTGTTAGATGCATATGTGTGTTTGTCCGAGTTTTGATTGTGTAGTTGTGCCCGCTCTTTAATATATCTTCAGTCTTGGTTTCCATGTAATAAAGGTAAAAGAAGCGGTGGTGTGGCTCAGATCCCGGCAGTAATTGGCTTATTTTTCTTTTTGCTCATTCCCGGCGATAGCTGCGACAGACACCTGACACCGGTGACGGTGGCAGCAGCCGTAAGTAACGGCTCTTGTAATGAGCCCATAAGAGCTTACATTGTAAAACTGGGACCCCTTTGTTGCGGGATCAGTCTGTCCCTCCGTCCCTCGCTTGCGCTGACACATTCCAGTTACAGAAAGCTTATGCCACCTCCGTAAGTTTTCGAAACTGGTTCACACTTCTGTAACACGTTGTTTTGCTCTGACATAACTACTGTCAATTATGCCGCCTCCGTGAAGGTAATGTGTCCTTCGTGGTGATCTAGGAACCTTCTCAGGCCTCGTCCTCCAGCTCGCTCGTTGTGACGGCCATTTGCCAATTTTGATCTCCGGGTACCGCCACCCAAGTGGCTACAAGGTAGACCCTGACTAGGGTGTCGGAGCGCTTTTCCCTCGTAAGCTTTGCCTTTTCCTCCCGGCGTTGATTCACCACGTCAGCACATGTCACTAGAACACGGTCTGATTCGCCTCCTAGTGCCGAACCACCTGGGCACCTTCTCGGCCTGAGCTCTCTTCCGCTGAGCTATTTCTCGCCGTGGCCAAGCGCCAAGACGTGCTCCCTAAAGGGACGCAGAAAATAACGCATCTCATTGTCCACAGTCTCTCTCTCTCTCTCTCTCTCTCTCTCTCTCTCTCTCTCTCTCTCTCTCTCTCTCTCTCTCTCTCTCGCCACGGCCATGGCGAATGCTCACAAGCCCGCAACGAGTTCGTTATGCGACTTTTTCTCCCGGGATTTCCCGTTCTCGCGCTTGGTGGACCGCTACCCGGTTAGCGTAGCCTAGAGTAGCGGGCCCGCGTACTCAACCATTCCTATTGTAAGTGGTTGTACGTATTCCTGGGCTAGTCGGTTCATACCGAACAAGTTCAGGCCACAATGATGGTCACTTATCGCAAATCGTAACAGAAAGGGGGCGCGTACATACAAGGTAGTGTGCCGTAAGCCTTCGCCTGCAATCTCTGATTGTTACACTGTTGTGTATCTTGGATTAGTAAATCCGTACCGGTTGGCGACCTAACTCTTGCCTTCTCTACGCCTTGTTAGAGAGTCGGCAAACCAACCGTAGACCCTTTGTGCGTTGCAGATGTAGAGGAGCATAATGACCTTTCCTGACCGTCACCCATAGATTAAACTGGGCGTAGTTTCCTCTCCAAACCTCACAGACACAGAAGCCTACGTCTGGCGCTAAAAATGGTTGGCTCCCAATCAGAGCTGTGTGCAGTTCTATGTTTCTTTGTCACCTTCACGTACACTGGCTTGTTCAGCAGAGATGTTACCCATTCCAAAAACAACCCCTTTCATTTCTAAGGCTCCAGAAACGGCTGCCGCAATAATCACAACCCGGAAATCAACAGTTACAACACGGAAATCTGCTGCTTTAAGTCACTCCACCCTTAAAACCTTTACCATTCTTTCAGAAAACTTTTCCTTTCTCTGCGCCAGTGCCAAACAAGGAAGCTTATAACAAAACAAACTTACGGGGTTTGAAAAATTGATTCATTTCGCGCGGTGGGTCTGAAAATTTTTAGAACTCTTCCCACATATACAATTTATTAATTTGTTATATTTACCCGACAGCAGTAAAACATTTTTTTACGCACCAAAATGTTAAACAGTTCCTTTACGGTAAATTTTATGCCCTCGTTTCCGTTCTGGAACGCTCTCCTTCTAAGGAGAGTGGTGTAGTGCGGTCAAGTGCGTTTCCTACTGTCTACTGGCCTTCATGATATGCCTTAAGGGAGCCGCCAGCTACCGCTTTATAGACGAGTTCGCACGCGTGGTAAAAGCAGCGATCATGCGGTCCGAAGAAACATCCGTTTACGTGATTTATTAGTTTACTATGCCAAAACAAAAAGCCTATTTTAAGTTGTTTCAATGAACCGAAAGACTCTTTTTACGCTGTCAGATAGAATAAATGCAACGTTGGGGAATTAATATATCGAAACTGGTCTCATCCTGAGAATTCGCGCCAAGGGATCCGCCTTGTGAACTCCACGGCTAGAATTTGCAAATTGCAATATGGGCCATAAACTAATCAGAACGTTATTTAGTGATTTTTTGGTAATTGTTCTAATAATACATTTCAATTTTTGGTTCAGGTAATGTCCGCCTCTTCGAGTAGAGAAGCTCGTGAACTAGAATGGGGCTATCTGGTACAGGCAACCTTTGAAGAATTTTGAGTGTTCGCTGAAACACCCGGTATGCAGCGGCAAGCGGCTCCAAATAACATGCGACACAAAAAAAAAGGAAGACGGAGAAGTCTCCATTTCTTGTTCCTACTGTTCTCTGACGCCCTTCGCTACTTATATGAGAAGCATCAACCCCAGATTGCTTTCTTTTTAATAAGTGCTTTCCTGCATGCAAAAGCACAAATGCGGATGTGTGACCCACGGACTAGATAACCGTAACGTTAACTTTGTTATCTATTTTTTTATCTATAGCTGATCTGGTCTCCTTTGAAAGGTAGATCAGCCCAAAATATTTTAGCCCACGCACATTTCGTTCGCCTCGCTTCAGCAAGCGTGAATCTCTCCGGCCACAAAGATAGCCTGGGACCGCTCATCTCTCTACCTGACGTGCCGCTGGCTACCCTGAATGCAGCACAGTCTGCATAGGGTCACCTTTCAAGTGCGCGATCATGTGAAAGGTGTGTGCTCTCACCCAACAGAGTTTCGTTTTTCGCCGAAAGCCATTCATTACAGCCCTTCGATACGCACGTACGGTCGCATGAGAGAGTTAGGGTGTACCCTCCTCTTCTGCCGCTGCCCTCTCCCACAAGGGTGTCTGCAGGAGAGGATAACAGTTGCCCTCCTCAACTGCGGTCGCACCGCTGGAGACACCACACACATGACGAATTGGCTAATAAGTGCAGCCACTAATACTACCAACACAGATGCGCTGGTTAACGATTCTATTATTTACAAAATATTGCTATGAAACTTTAAACACTCCAGCGCATCATCCCTTTCATAGGAAAACTGTCTAGAAGTGTTTAGCTATTTGCTTACATTGACAATGTTCCTCTATAGTACGGCACATTCTTTTTTATTTTTATTTTACTACAACAACGCTTACAATGTGTTTCCGCGCGGCCCTCAACAGCACAATAAAATATTGCTAGATTCGAGAAAAGCCCATAGCCCATCTGCACTTAGTTGACTATAAGCAGTTAGAAGAAACATCCATTTACGTGATTAATTTGTGTACTATGCCGAAACAATATCCTCTTTTTAAGTTGTTTCGATGAACGGAAATTTGCCCAACATCTTCTTTTCTTGCACGCGAATTTTTGCTGCTTACTGTATAATATGCCGACCAATTGCCAGCTTTGAGGACCATCTCATTTTTGAAGGTGACCTTGAACGCATCAGCAACAGTTCGAAAACCTGGCAAGTGACGCTTAATTCATCTAAATGCAAAGTAGGGACTTTCATACGCAAACACTTCGAATCAAGTTTTGCTTACTATATATATATATATATATATATATATATATATATATATATATATATATATATATATATATATATATATACGGATCCAGTAATGGAAGGTTCACTGTAGAAATATCTAGGCGTTAATCTCGCACCAGATATTTCCTGGGCCTCTCATATAACAACCATATGTGCCAATGCTTCAAAAACACTAGGATATATTCGTCGCAAGCTACCTAAATCCCCGTCTAACATCCGCAAATTAACGTTCCTGACTTTGCTCCGTCCGAAGTTCAAGTTCACGTCCCCGATAAGGTCTCCTCAGCATGAATATTTATTTTGCATGTTAGAAGCCATCCAAAACCGAGCTAGTCGGTTCATCTTCCGCAATTACGATAGGCAGTGAAGCACAGCTCGAATCAAAATTTATCTTTCACTTCCTGCACTAAGCAGTCGTCACGACGGGGCATTGCTGTCGTTGCTCCATAAATATGTTCATCAAATGAAGTCCTGAATGAAGTCCTAGGCGACTCCTGAACAAGCAGCTTCTCTCATAAAAAAGTGTCATACTTTATGCCATGTTCTGCATACCTGCGTAACGTCACGCAGGTATTTTTTTTTCTTTCTCTTTCATGCCTTATACTACACCTTCTTATCATCTGCGCGAGCAATGTGCGTAATATTATCTATCAGATGTTTTGTACGTTATCCCTGAATGTAATTTCTGTTTGTCTCAGTACTGTATTTTTTTTTCTCTTTTATGCTTTTCATGCTTTAAGCTACACTTTTTTACAGGGAGTTTGATTATGTGGGCGAGCAATCTGTGTGATAAAATTTATCGGATGTTTGTTTACTACCGCAGCTCTGCATGCATAGCCCTGTTTTTCAGCGACTGTTTCTATTCATCTTATCGGTATTCTCGTGTACAACTTTCTTACTGTGATGCCCCCCTTACTAATGCTCTTCATGGGGCCTGTAAGGTATATTGCCATAAACAAATAAATAAATAAATAAATAAATAAGTAAATAAATAAAATTGGATTTAAACCAATGAGCTTTCTCTTTTCCAGCTACATTATATAGTATTCTCATGCAGTCAGGATGACTGCCAACGAAACGTTATGTCGCTCAGTATATATATATATATATATATATATATATATATATATATATATATATATATATATATATATATATATATATATATATATATATATATATATATATATATATATATATATATACACAGTGAAGTAGACGCGCGTATGAAGCGGATTATTGACGTTTCGGCCGGGGTCCGGCCTTCATCAGAATACATTGTTTGGTGTCAGTACAGTTACTATACATGTGCCTATCAACCAAATGAAGATACATTTACATGAAAAACGAATAAAATGAGGGAACAAAATGCATCCGAATTGTTCAAAGGATAGCTGACACGTGTATGGACCGATGGCGATTGCCAACATATAATCTAAAATGCAAAACATAAGAACGCACCGAAATGAATTGCAAATTATGGGCCAGCTAGAAGATGAATTTTTGCAAACCAGGACGTTAAAACCTTTTTATTACAAACGTTACACTGACGATGTTTTTCTGATTTGGCCTCATGGGGAACAGGAACTGCTTTCTTTCATATCTGACTTTAACAATGCCCATCCATCCATATCATTTTCTCACACGTATTCTGCATTCACTATTAACTTCCTTGACGTCAGCGTTATACAAAAAGCCGACAGATAGATGTCAATATTTGCAATTCGATAGCAGTCACGGTAAGCATTGCAAGACTAGCATTCCTTATAGCCAAGCCTTACGTTTTAAAAGAATTTGTTCTGAGCAATCAGAGTTTCAAAAGAATTGCGGTACCCTAAAAAACGCTTTAGCCAAACAACATTACCCAGCACAATTAATTGACGATGCAATAAAACGCGCAGACGCGCAAGACCGAAGGACGCTTCTTTGCATTAAGAGCAAACCGACTCCCTCACCCCAGACAAATCTTGTCCTAACCCACACTGCGTCAGTCTCAAGTGTTTCGCATGTATTAAAGAAACACCACAATATTCTAATGCAAAGTGAACGCCTCAAAAACATATTCTCTGATCCGCCTAGAGCAGTATACCGTAAAGCTAGAAATACTCGAGATATACTAGCATCATCATCTAAGACTGACTGCCCTGATGCCATCGGATGCCATCCTTGTCGATAACCGCGATGTAAAGTATGCCCCTACATGGTCACATCGCAACAGCTTACTAGCACATCTTCAAACTTTTGTTTAAAAATCAAAGGTGATTTCGACTGCGACACGAAAAACGTAATATACATGCTTGAATGCACGCTCTGCAAAAAACAGTACATCGGACAAACAGAAGCGCCTTTCAGATTCCGCTTTAACAATCATAAATCCCACGCTAACACGTTGCCCAACCTGCCCATCTCAAGACACGTGCATCTTCCTGACCACTCATTTGATAAACTGAGAGTCACATTGCTTGAATCTGGATTTCGTTCAAATTATGATAGAGAAGCCCGCGAATCCTTCCTTATATATAAGTTTGATACCGTCGCATGTGGTATGAATGAATGTGTAGGAAAATTGAGTTGCCTGTCTTTGTAGCCCGTCACTTGTCCCTTCTGCTACTAGTACGTCGCTATCCCCCCTTTTTCTGTGTCTATGTTTGCTTGATAACATAGCACATATTGAGCACATATTGACGTTTGTTGTCACGTGGCGATTGGTTTTTGCAATTCATTTCGGTGCGTTCAAATGTTTTGCATTTTAGATGATATGTTGGCAATCTCCATCGGTCTATACACGTGTCAGCTATCCTTTGAACGATTCGGATGCATATTGTTCGCTCATTTTATTCGTTTTTCATGTAAACGTACCTTCATTTGGTTAATAGGCACATGTATATTAACTGTACTTACACCAAGCAATGTATTCTGATGAAGGCCGGAACCCCGGACGAACCGTCAATAATCCGCTTCATACGCGCGTCTACTTCACTGTGAATATTTACCCGGACCCAGAACTGCTTTTTTTCTGGTATATATATATATATATATATATATATATATATATATATATATATATATATATATATATATATATATTGTCACGTGGTAGTGACGTTAAAGAACACAGTAGCAGTACTGTGAAAGACAAACTAGCTTTTATTGGGCGAACCTGTGCCCACAAAACAGGGTACACTTAAAGCACAACGATAGCGGCGAACACAGTCGGCGATCGTCGAAAATCTGATCAGCGGGTCAGGCGTGTCGGCTTTTATACTGCAGTCGTCGAATGTTCCAGACTAATCGTTCGGACCCGCGTGCCTTCCACAAAGTTCTACACCATTCGCGTCACGCGAAGAAATCAGATAAGACAGGGTTCGGCGACAACAGACAGCCGGATGGAAGCATCGATAACTTTCCAGAAACTTCGGATGCATGCGCGTCCCTCGCTGTGCGATTACATTTGTTAGGCGGCGAAACGTGGTCGCCCGGTAAAGATAAGTACACGTGTCAATACCCCCCTCTTAAAAAAGCATCGACCCGATGCTGCAAACAAACGAAGGTAATAAACAAAAGCACTCGTAGCAAAGAAAAGAACAAAAAATGGCGAAGTTTGTCAGCGTCCGTAAAAGGGTTTAAGGCGCACCACGTGGACCACTTCAGATCGTGCGCGGCGCCGCTGTGAATGCGAAATGCCGTCTGGCACGACCTCATAGTCCAGAGCGCCAATACGTCGGATGACCTTGTAGGGTCCGAAATAGCGTCGGAGTAGTTTCTCACTGAGTCCTCGTCGGCGTATCGGGGTCCAGACCCAAACACGGTCGCCAGGTTGGTACTCGACGAAGCGTCGTCGGAGGTTGTAGTGTCGACTGTCGGTCCTCTGCTGGCTCTTGATTCGCAGGCGGGCGAGCTGTCGGGCTTCCTCGGCGCGCTGGAGATAGCTAGCAACGTCAACATTCTCTTCGTCAGTTACGTGCGGCAGCATGGCGTCAAGCGTCGTCGTCGGGTTCCTGCCGTAAACCAGCTTAAACGGCGTGATCTGTGTTGTTTCTTGCACCGCCGTGTTGTACGCAAAGGTTACGTACGGCAGGACCGCGTCCCACGTCTTGTGTTCGACGTCGACGTACATTGCTAGCATATCGGCGAGGGTCTTGTTCAGGCGCTCTGTGAGACCATTCGTCTGCGGATGGTAGGCAGTTGTCCTCCTGTGGCTTGTCTGGCTGTACTGCAGAATGGCTTGGGTGAGCTCTGCTGTAAAAGCCGTTCCTCTGTCTGTGATGAGGACTTCTGGGGCACCATGTCGCAGCAGGATGTTCTCGACGAAAAATTTCGCCACTTCGGCTGCGCTGCCTTTTGGTAGAGCTTTAGTTTCAGCAAAACGGGTGAGATAGTCCGTCGCCACGACGATCCACTTATTCCCGGATGTTGATATCGGAAACGGCCCCAACAAATCCATCCCAATCTGCTGGAATGGTCGGCGAGGAGGTTCGATCGGCTGTAGTAATCCTGCTGGCCTTGTCGGTGGTGTCTTGCGTCGTTGGCAGTCTCGGCATGTCTTGACGTAACGGGCGACGTCGGCGGTCAGACGCGGCCAGTAATACCTTTCCTGTATTCTCGACAGCGTCCGGGAGAATCCTAGGTGCCCAGCGGTTGGATCGTCGTGTAGGGCGTGCAATATTTCTGGACGCAGCGCTGACGGTACAACAAGAAGGTAGCTGGCGCGGACTGGCGAGAAGTTCTTCTTCACGAGCAGGTTGTTTTGTAGCGTGAACGAAGACAACGCGCGCTTAAATACCCTAGGGACAACGTCGGTGTTCCCTTCCAAATACTCGACGAGACCTTTTAGCTCCGGGTCGGCTCGTTGCTGTTTAGTGAAGTCTTCCGCGCTTATTATCCCAAGGAAGGCATCGTCGTCCTCGTCGTCTTGCGGCGGGGGATCGATGGGGGCGCGCGATAAGCAGTCGGCGTCGGAGTGTTTTCGTCCGGACTTGTAGACCACCGTGACGTCATATTCTTGCAGTCTGAGGCTCCACCTCGCCAGCCGTCCTGAAGGGTCCTTTAAGTTAGCTAGCCAACACAACGCGTGATGGTCGCTGACGACTTTGAATGGCCTGCCATATAGATATGGGCGGAATTTTGCTGTAGCCCAAATGATGGCGAGGCATTCCTTTTCAGTCGTAGAATAATTGCCTTCCGCTTTTGACAGCGACCGGCTAGCATAAGATATCACCCGTTCATGCCCGTCTTTCTTCTGGACTAGGACGGCACCGAGGCCTAGGCTACTGGCGTCAGTGTGGATTTCGGTATCGGCGTCTTCGTCGAAATGTGCGAGTACCGGCGGTGACTGCATGCGTCGTTTTAGTTCTTGAAATGCGTCGGCCTGCGCCGTTTGCCATTTGAACTCGACATCAGATTTGGTTAGATGCGTTAGCGGCTCAGCGATGCGTGAAAAGCCCTTGACAAAGCGCCTGTAGTAGGCACACATGCCAAGGAATCTACGCACTGCCTTCTTGTCAATGGGCTGCGGGAACTTTGCGATGGCAGCTGTTTTCTGCGGGTCGGGGCGTACTCCGGATTTGCTGATGACGTGGCCTAGGAACAGAAGCTCGTCGTAAGCGAAGCGGCACTTTTCTGGCTTCAGCGTTAGCCCTGATGATTTGATGGCCTCTAGTACTGTTGCAAGCCGCCTAAGGTGATCGTCAAAATTTCCGGCGAAGACGACGACGTCATCCAAGTAAACGAGACAGGTCTGCCACTTCAATCCTGCTAAGACCGTGTCCATGACGCGCTGGAACGTTGCAGGCGCCGAGCACAGTCCGAATGGCATAACCTTGAACTCGTAGAGGCCGTCTGGGGTGATGAAGGCGGTCTTTTCGCGATCTCTTTCGTCGACTTCTATTTGCCAGTAGCCAGACTTGAGATCCATCGACGAGAAGTATTTAGCGTTGCAGAGCCGATCAAATGCGTCGTCTATTCGTGGGAGGGGGTATACGTCCTTCTTCGTGATCTTGTTCAGACGACGGTAATCGACGCAGAAACGCAGGGTTCCGTCCTTTTTCTTTACCAGGACCACAGGGGATGCCCAAGGGCTTTTCGACGGCTGGATGATGTCGTCGCGGAGCATTTCGTCGACTTGTTGCCTAATAGCTTCACGTTCTCGCGTCGAAACTCGGTAAGGGCTCTGGCGGAGTGGTTGAGCGCACTCTTCGGTTATTATGCGATGCTTTGCAACTGGTGTTTGTCGAATCTTTGATGAAGTCGAAAAGCAGTCCTTGTATCGTCGGAGAAGACTTCTGAGCTCTTGCTGCTTGCTTATGGGGAGACTTGGATTTACGTCGAAGTCTGGTTCGGGGACAATGGTCGGCGGGGTAGATGCGGCAGAATCTGTGAGGACTAAGGCATTGCTCGTTTCCACAATTTCCTCGATGTACGCGATTGTCATGCCCTTGCTGATGTGCTTGAACTCTTGGCTGAAGTTGGTTAGCATCACTTCCGTTTTCCCTCCGTGGAGTCGAGCGATCCCTCTTGCGACGCAAATTTCACGGTCTAGCAGTAGACGTTGGTCGCCTTCGATGACACCTTCTACGTCAGCGGGTATTTCGGTGCCGACCGAAATAACAATGCTGGAGCGAGGCGGGATGCTCACTTGATCTTCGAGCACACTCAAGGCGTGGTGACTACGAGGGCTCTCCGGCGGTATCGCTTGATCTTCAGACAGGGTTATCGACTTCGACTTCAAGTCGATGACTGCGCCATGTTGGTTTAGGAAGTCCATGCCGAGAATGACGTCGCGTGAACACTGTTGGAGGATAACGAAGGTGGCAGGGTAAGTCCGGTCATGAATGGTAATTCTTGCCGTGCAGATTCCAGTCGGCGTAATGAGGTGCCCTCCAGCGGTCCGAATTTGGGGGCCTTCCCATGCAGTCTTAACCTTCTTCAACTGGGCGGCGATGTGTCCACTCATGACGGAGTAATCAGCACCGGTGTCCACTAAGGCGGTAACTGCGTGGCCGTCGAGAAGCACGTCGAGGTCGGTGGTTCTTTGTCTGGCGTTGCAGTTAGGTCTTGGAGTCGGATCACGGCTGCGTCGTGTTGAACTGAAACTGGAACGTCGCGTCGTCAAGTCGTCTTTCGTCGGTGTAGTCTTGGTTTGCTGACTTCGTCGGGACTGCGGCGTGTCTTCATTAGGTCGTCGAGATAGTTTCTTCGTCGTTTTCGTCGGCGGCGGAGGATCTTCGTCAGTTCGACGAACAGCAACCGCACCTCCATCGGTTGCTGCTTTTAGTTTTCCGGATATGGGCTCGCAGAGCGGCCCCGGGCTGGGCCGCTGTATGGTCGGCGCTGCGGTGACAGGTAGCGGCCTGGTGACGGCGAACGGGATGGTCGTCGAGGGTTCCACTGAGTGGCGGCGAGGTAGTCGGCGATATCGCGAGGGCGTTCACCTTGCTGCGGGCGCGGAGCGTTGACGGCGAAACCTCGAAGTCCCATCTCCCGGTATGGGCATCGTCGGTAGACGTGGCCGGCTTCGCCGCAGTGGTAGCAGAGCGGGCGGTGGTCGGGGGTACGCCAAATGTTCGTCTTCCTCGCGTAGGTGCGCTGGGCGACGGGTGGTCGTGCTGGCGGCGGCGGCGGCGGCGGACGACGGAACTGTGGCGTGACAGGGCCGTGGCGCGGTCGCGGCGGGGGCCCTTGACGGCGTGCGACGGCGGCATAGGTCATCGCTTCTGGCTGGGGCTGCGGTAATTCAGGTTGCACCTCAGGAGCTCCCAGTGATCGCTGAACCTCATCTTTCACGATGTCAGCAATCGAGGCTACTTGAGGCTGCGACGAATTCAAGACCTTGCGGAGTTCTTCGCGCACAATGGCCCTTATGGTCTCCTGGAGATCAACGGAGCCCAGCGCTTGGACGGCGCACTGAGGCGTGAGCACTTGGCGGTTATATTGCCTAGTGCGCATTTCTAACGTTTTCTCAATCGTCGTAGCCTCTGTCACGAACTCGGCTACGGTCTTCGGTGGGTTTCGGATTAGTCCGGCGAAAAGTTCTTGCTTTACGCCTCGCATCAAGAACCGCACTTTTTTCTCTTCGGACATTTCCGGGTCGGCGTGCCGGAAAAGACGGGTCATCTCTTCTGTAAAGATAGCGATGGTCTCATTAGGTAGTTGGCCTCGGGTTTCCAGCAGAACTTCGGCCCTTTCTTTTCGGACAACGCTCGTGAACGTCCTCAGGAAGTTACTGCGGAACAGGTCCCATGTTGCTAGGGTGGACTCCCGGTTCTCGAACCAAGTCCTCGCGGCATCTTCCAAGGAGAAGTACACGTGTCGTAGCTTATCTTCAGAGGTCCAGCTATTGAAGGTCGAGATCCTTTCGAAGGTTTCGAGCCAGGTTTCAGGATCCTCCGACGTAGCTCCACGGAAGGTAGGGGGCTCTCTGGGTCGTTGAAGTACGATGGGTGAGACTGGGGCAGCCATTGTGGTTGTCTTGGCCACAATCTTCTTGGTCTTCTCAGGCAGAAGTCCGTGCTCCGGGGGCAGCTGTTGTAGACGACGGCTTACTCGATGGTCCGTGACTACGTTGGTGCTCTCTTTACGGTCCGGGCTTGGATCACGGCTTGTCGGGGGCGTGCGGTACATGGACCAAAAGCACCTCCACCAGATGTCACGTGGTAGTGACGTTAAAGAACACAGTAGCAGTACTGTGAAAGACAAACTAGCTTTTATTGGGCGAACCTGTGCCCACAAAACAGGGTACACTTAAAGCACAACGATAGCGGCGAACACAGTCGGCGATCGTCGAAAATCTGATCAGCGGGTCAGGCGTGTCGGCTTTTATACTGCAGTCGTCGAATGTTCCAGACTAATCGTTCGGACCCGCGTGCCTTCCACAAAGTTCTACACCATTCGCGTCACGCGAAGAAATCAGATAAGACAGGGTTCGGCGACAACAGACAGCCGGATGGAAGCATCGATAACTTTCCAGAAACTTCGGATGCATGCGCGTCCCTCGCTGTGCGATTACATTTGTTAGGCGGCGAAACGTGGTCGCCCGGTAAAGATAAGTACACGTGTCAATATATTATGCTTCTTATGATAACTTTAATAAAAATCGGACCGCTCGGTTGACCCCCTTAATAACGAGGCTCTTGGATCCGGCCACATTGACGGCTTCGGGTAGCATGTGTGAGTTTCTTCACCAATTGCCTTCACCCGAAAATATCACGTACTCGTGGCGCCTGCGGCAGAATGGATGTTCCACATCCGCGGCCAAGGTTTGTGAGTGGTGGCGCTGGCTAAGACTCCTAGCGTTAGTTCTAGTTGTTAAAAATATAAATACCCCAGGAAGTGGATGGAAAATGCTAACTGCCCCGTAACTGAGAGTAGATGTAAGCGTGAAATTGCTATCGGCAAACCAGATTGGTTTAAGATGATACTAGCCGCAATCTTAAAATGTCTGTAGTGCATATTCGTAACGGCACATCCCATCACACCGCACCCCACCACGCCATACTGTGCACTGGTCCATATGTACGCAATATTTCTCGTCAGAGACAGAACCTCATTGCAAGTCTCGTCTCCGTCAAACAGCCATTCGCGGTGCGCCGGACGCTACCGGCGTGGCCGGCGCTCTGGCGTCGAAAAGAGCACAGTTAACTCTGTCTCAGCGCCAAAAGATGACAATCGAGTGTACAGTGCCCTGCCTCTCCCTTTTGAACGGCGCTATTGAAAATTATCAATAAAATTTCAGCGTACTAGAAGTTACAGCGTGTGTGATATTGTGAACAAGCATTAGGAAGAACTCGGAAGCAATATTTTTGTAACTTGTTTGGGAAGTAACTAGCGTATGGAATGCGGTCTTGACTGGTTGTCTGGATGATCTCACCATTTGCCAGGATGTTGTCGTTTCAGGTCCCGGATAACGGCTCTGGGTTCTGGCTCAGGGGCACTTGAAGGTCGCCGACAACGGGTGCTAAAAGCATATTTTGTGGTTGAAACGGCGCCGCGGTAGCTCAGTTCGTAAGAGCATCGCCGGCGTAATGCGAAGAAAGGGGATCACTCCCCAGATGCGGAAAGTTGTTTTTGCTATCAATATAATTTCCAATAAGTTATCATTCCATTATTCATTTAGTAAATACAAGTAATTTCCCCTATCTTGTCCTTTGTGTCCTTGTTTAAGATATGATTAATAAATATCGGGCCCCTCGGTTAACTTCCTTTCTTCGCGTATATATATATATATATACATACATATATACATGTGTGGTATTAGGCTGTACTTCCCGCACATCTCCCCGTACTCTTTCTTAAACGTAGTTTTTCTACCGCTGCAACTTTTCGTCGTGGGCAGCACTGTCCCATGAACCAAGCAGCTTGAAGCCAAGCCTCTAACATCTTGCTCTGAAATATCACCGCCTGCAGTCTTAATGCACACAACGTAAAAATTTTCGTGGCCGTCTTCTCAACGAAGTACCCCATTTGCTACTATGCACTGCATAGTGCAACGCCATCAGTTCTCCCATTAACATTAGCGAAAACCCTTTCGCTCATAAAAGCAGTATCCCAACGTAGGCGTCCCCAAACGGAAGGAAAATTCCGCTCACAGACTTATACCAAAAGTAGTGAGTGCGTAGCGAACAAAAGTACGAATATAGATAGGATGTTCGGAATTCACCTCGTCCTCTGTGCAACTAGACCACCCACTACACTACGTTCAAAACTTAAATAAATGCTATGCACCTTTTTTTGTGTGTGTGTCTGCGGCACGGGCCCAGCATTCCATTCACACCCCTCACGTGAAAATATAATGATTCCACATCAGACAAAATGCGGAGTGCTCGGCTGGTGCTTCCGTGTCTCTGCTTCGCCTCCTTTCGGAAACGCGGAATGTTTCGACAGACATTGAGCCGTCTCTTGGCCATTCGTACAATTCAGACTGTCGTTCTCTTTCCTCTTTTTCGGACGCTCCAAAACTACGCGTACAGCTGTAGAGATGTCGCAGGCACTGATGACGGCAAGCGCGCGAGGTTCCGATGAACATGGTATTCGTGGCTCTTCATTGTTCGCTCGAACTTTACGTTGTAAATCCGAAAATAAATGCTGCACACGAATTCCTTAGGAGGCGCGCGCCCTGAAAAAGACCCAAGGTTTTCGTTTCTATAAAATACTCACCCGGAGACAAGACAGCACACTGCCATACCACCCTTCTTTCAGCAGTAAAGTTCAACACCGGTGACGCCCCATCTATGCTCACGTTATTTTTTTCGTGCTCCTCACATGGCTTGCTAAGAAGTTGGTAATAGTTTAACAACTTTATCCCCCCCCTTTTTTTTTATTCACATAATTCCGCCATGGCATTTCACGTACATTCGAGACTAGTGCTCACATGGTGAGTTTTCAATGTTACGTCTCAATCAGCGCGAAAATAGATCAAATGAACAGTGTACTGGCTTGAAACGTAGGCAAGACGTTCTCTCGTCCTGCCTGGCTAGTTTATTTCGATTTGGCTCGATTTATTTGATGATATTGGGAACGGGCAGGACACGTAATGAGGAGGGAAGATAACCGATGGTCATTAAGGGTTACGGACTGGGTTCCAAGGGAAGGGAAGCGCAGCAGAGGCCGGCAGAGAGTTAGATGGGCGGATGAGATTACGAAGTTTGCAGGGACAACATGGCCACAATTAGTACATGTGGGGGTAGTGGGAGAAGTATGGGAGAGGCCTTTGCCCTGCAGTGGGCGCAACCAGGCTGATAATGATGATGATGATTGGGAACGGTCCATCCTGTGCGTCTCGTGGTTGCTGCGAGACCCTTGCGCACCTTATATTCGTGCCTGCTGCTTTCCTGGCCCAGCACACGTCGCTACTAAGGAATTATAGTCTACACCGCCTGCACTTTACGACCCTCGATCATTGCCCGTAACCGAGTGGCTGTGCTTCTCGATGCGACCACGCCCATCGCACGCTGTTCACTTTTCTACAAGAAACGGGCTTGGCTTCCCCTTTCTGAGAGATTACGAGGGATGAAATGTTTTCCCTAATTTTGTTATTGTATCTTTAGAGTCTTTTATAATTAGTGCGACCTCCGTGTTCTTGCCTATATGTTCTGTTCCTACTTGCGCACTCTGTTGTGATTGCTTTACTTTCGTCTCAGTGGCCTGTCAACTCGCTGTTTCTTTCTTCTTTACTTCCCTTTTCCTTACCTTCAACTTCCTTTTCTGTACCCTCCTTCCTAAAGGGTAGGCAGGCTTTGGACACATCTGGGTGGCTGCTGCCAGCTTGCTCCTTCCCTGTTTCCCTCTCAGTGCATATATGTGTGTTTTCATATCAAACATTGGAAACGTTGGGATTCTTGTCGCTGACGGTACTACAAAAGTTAATAGCATAATAAATAAAGAGAGTCGACATGAATAAATGCGCAAATAAAAACATAAGCACACAGACACAGACAATGAGGAGCGCATGGCGTCAGCGCACTTGAATCGTTCAGCAATGTTGTTTGCGCGAGAAAGCATTTAACGCCACGGGCACATAAGAAATTGTCAATGAAAACGAGCAATTAGGGAAAATAATAAAATGTACAAACATAAATACCAAACATTGATGTAAGAGCGTTCGCGCAATGAAAACATAGTACAGAAGAAACATCATTTGTATTTAATATATCAACAAGCAAATTGTCGAATAATCAGGCAGAAGTAAAGACGCGTAGGTAATTAAGCAAGAATGTACAAATGTAAAAAATAATATAGGTATCAATAGTCAGCAACAATGTTGCTGTCCGTTTAAAAAACTAATACAGCTCTCGTCGTTCTCATTCGCGCTGTCACCGCTGTGTTCGCACATAATTTGTTTCACGATGCCAGAATACCAAGTCCCATAGCTTAATAATACTTGCGCCCACCGCTCCCTACCCCCCCCCCTATTGCATCATAACATTCCTTTTGTTTGGGTGATAGACTAAGCAAGAGAATAAGCAAGAACTACAGAACTAACCTTACTGGTTCTAGTAGCAACACATAGATACCCCAGAAAGTGGATGGGAAAACGGCGCCGCAGTACCTGAATTGGTAGAGCATCGCACGGGTAGTGCGAAGACGTGGGATCGTTGCCCTCCTGTGGCAAGTTGTTATTTCATCCACTTTCACCTCCGTGAATTTATCATTTCTTTAATTCAATAATTAAGTACAAGCAATTTCCCCTGCGTTGTCATTGCTGTCTTTGTTGGCATATTATGGTGATTAATCAAATTTGGGCCCTTCGTCTCGGGTTATATATACATATATATATTATGGTGCATATACATGAATAAAAACTTTGTATGTAAATTCATTTTCATCAGCAAATATTTGTATTACCATGGGCTCTTGTCTGTTCAGACCATCAATCTTGAAAATGAATAATGCGAGGTTTTACTAAGAGCTATACGGAATAATGCACCGTGAAAAAAGTTCTAATGGATGCAGTAATATAGTCATAAGAAATTTTGCAAAAGTTACTTATTGTTTTTTCTCCCCAGGTTGAATTTATATACGCTTTGACGCTATAGGAACTGCCCAGGTTCCTGATTAAATTTCTTAATTGTTGAAAATTAAGTTTCCTAGTAAAGGCATTCTCTATGAATGAAGCGCCCATGACGCAGTGCGTATCCTACTCAGTCAACACTGAAGGCGAGCACTTTCAATATTAAAGTCTGCGCCCAGGTGTATGTCTGAACCATAATGTCATACATAAACAGGAAAGCCCAAAAAGTAAAAAAAAACTGAGTATACGTGTTACGTTACCAAATATTTCAGCACATGCTGCAGAGATAAGAAGATGTAACGCCCATAATTTTTTGGATATAACGCTTCGTGAATGCAAGACATTTTTTGTCATTTAAGTGCTTCTGAACGTACGCTCTAGCACTAATAACTGAACCAAGCTATTTACTAAAACATGTCGTAGTCCTGCTAAGTATTCCGGAGTTCGTGGGAACGAAAACTTTCTCGTATGTTATTGGGATGATGTTAATGAAAGTGTATTATTATATGCCGTGGCAATCGTATTGGCATGTACTGCGACTCCAGGAACTGCGACACTCTATAAACGTTACACAGAGCGTGCTACACTCAAAGACACTCCAGACAAAGGGATACATTTTTTCGGACAGTTATGCCCCTGACAAGCCAGCACGGTATACCAAGTTGTTTAAAAAGAACGACATTTAGTTTTGCACTGCATTTGTCCTTGCGATAAAGTTCTTTACAATGTCCAATGTTGTAATACGGTGTATTCAAAGGCAAGTAACTGGCAGTGACTTTGTAACTTGCTTGTTAGCCAGCCTGGCAGATATTTTCAATAACGGACACCATTTTGAGAAAACAGAACGCTCTTCGTCGGGAAACTTCGCAAAATGGGCCTCATATCCACCTTCCGCATTTCTCTTTAAGAGCTAAATAAAACGCTATCATAATAAGAAAGCCGGAGGGGGGGTCGTTGCACCATCTCGTTTAGATGTGTGAGACCATCCGACCCGAGGCTATCCATTAGCATTATTATTACTTAGAGCGCGCGCGCTAATAACAAGGATGAAGAAGAGAGATGAAACACGAGCGTCCCTTCTTCGTCCTTGCAATAATAATGATGCCGATGTACCGGCCTCGCCCAGCTTGGTACCGTAATATCCATTAGCACCAATTTCAACACTATCCTGACATTGCTTTTTGTTTGACATTGGAGATTCTATTCCCAAAGGAAATTCAAGAAACGCATGCGAAATTTCAGCTTGCATGGTGGGGCTGAGAGGAGGTGACGTCCATAATTTCTGAGCAACGAACATAACCAGTGCTGGACTTGACACGACTGATTGGCCCTCAAGCGAAATTCGCAGGCTTCTGCGTAAGCTGTCGCGGTTTTCACGACATTCGCTTGCGACACTAAGCGATTCTTGCCGATTTACACAAATCTGCAAAATTGTTCGCGTTTACCCGTAATCGCGCCTCCTGTAATGTCCCGTACTGTAACATTTGAGGATATGCAAAATAAATCAGTAAAATAACCTTTAAATACAGCACACGGCAACGTGCACAAAATAAACAGCAATATTTGGATGTGATGCCTGCCCAATAAAGAGAATTACGCTTTCATACGCTGTGCGCCTTTAAGCTTCCCATGTTCAACAGCCAGTCATTCGTGAATAATTACGCTTGAACCAAAGTGACAAAACATCACGCCAAAGCTATCTACTCTTCAAACTTGCTGACTTTAGATGCGCAGGCACCGAGCTATGCAGACACTGTGCATCAACCTCAGCTTCTCAACTTGCCCGGGCTTTGTTCCTCAGCAGTGCGCTCAGCGCCCTTGCAGCCCCAAATGGGTATCATTGGCCGATAATTTGATAGGAGCTTGGAAGTTCTCTACCCTATCATTTGAAGATCATGAATAGTATGCAATCACCGGCCAAAGTTTGCATTATGCATCAGACAATAGGGCGCCCAGTGTTCGAGTGTTGCAACGTCTGTTGTCCAGTGTCACCCACCCTTCGCCGGCCGGTTTGCCGGATTCCTCGCTGTAATAATTGCTCTATTGTCCTCTGTGCTCAAGAGTACTCTGAATAAGGCAGACAGCCATGCAAACACAGAAATTTGGTTCTGCGACTAAATATGAACTAAAAGAGACTAAAAATGAGCCATTAGCCTCGGTTTCGAAATTCTAACGTCTAAATTTAGGCTGCTAATTAGAAATTATGGTTATGGAAACTTGAGAATTCTATGGCTTATAGGGCAAGCTCGAGCTCTACAGAGCAACGTCACATCGACTAAGCTGCCGTGGTGTGTCTTATATGATTGCGGAACGTAATCTTTCAGCAATCTCAAAAGC
The DNA here is from genome assembly GCF_038994185.2 of Dermacentor albipictus. Taxonomy (NCBI): domain Eukaryota; kingdom Metazoa; phylum Arthropoda; class Arachnida; order Ixodida; family Ixodidae; genus Dermacentor; species Dermacentor albipictus. The sequence goes on from NC_091823.1 coordinate 94,481,625, forward strand.
ACCCATCAAAATGCGATAATAACGAAAGGCTGAATGCTGTACAAAAGGCTGTAAAGGCAAGCCTTCACTCTCTCGGCTTTAAGACATCGTTACGCGTAACACTCTCTGGGCAACTCTTTCCTGGCGACGACTTGTTTGGCAAATCAGTGCTCATTGCGTTGTTTTTTCTTTTCTTTTTTTTCATTTAATTTCAAGCTTGCATCCTAATTTTCGCATCAAGTTTACAAAATCAAGTTGTTTTTTCTGCTTTTGCTAGATACTGTCTTAACCCTTCTCTGTCGCTAGTTTAGAATCACACATTACGGATATGATCTCAAATTAGGAAGCAAAAGCTTAGTAGTCTAACATAAGTTTAATGTCTTGGAAGATAAAATGATGGATCTCTTTATATGTATCTAAAGAAAAGCACCATTGCCATTTAGATGTCAATCACAGCTTCGGCTACTCCTAGTACCAAGCCACATTTTCCGCATATTTTCCCTATTCTTCCTCATACACTTCTATGGGAAAGCGGTAAGGGTCACTTGACCTAGTTACAGCGAGCCGTTCATATGATTGCACAAGTTTTCGACTCAGCATTTGATCGATGCCAAATATTCCTGCAACAAATAAAAGAGACATAAGCGTCCCGTCTCTCCAATACAGCCAGCCCCATGGATTGCCTATCGCTTTCACGGTTGTCGGCACTCATCGGGAAATTCCTGGGGCACCACTTCATTTTCTTCTTCAAGCACGGCAGTCGCGATGTTTTGTACGCGCAGTAGCTGTCGTCTGTCTGGGCGGCATTCGTATACCGTGTATGACGTCCCCACTTCCCCGGCTCTGCCAAGCGCAACTAATGCCATCTGTGTATTTTGCTTCCTGCGAAGGCACCCCCGATCACAATCGCCTCTCGTTTTCGCATCACCGCGCTTCCGCACACTTGACTGCCTACGCTTTCGGGCTCAAAAAAAGAAGCCGTCGACCTGGAACTGGTTGACTCTTGCCTCTTACATTGCCTCCCTTAACACTTCTAGGAAACGGCGTCTGTGTCCGACATTCCGATACACTATATTGTATGTGTATTTGAGGCAGACAAGATGACCGATGTGAAAACACTGATTCGGGCTCGTCCAATGATGGTAGCGTATCTTATTATTGCGCTGAGTCTCTCGCTCATTCGACGATGCCGGTTACTGTTGTGTGCGCGTTCTTTGGTGCTGCGAAATCTCCTGAGCAACGCTCTGTTCAAAGTTTTGGGACCTGTCTGGCCTCTGTTTCCTCCGCCCACATGGTCAGAATGATTTCTTCGTATGCGATCAGAAAGATCCATTGTAGTCGTTTTGTCTTTTAGGTCTCGGAAGTTGGTGCGGCCAAATATAGTTCGGAATCATTACCCAGCTGACGCTGGGTATTTCCGGCTCATTTTATTAGTGGTCATTGAATAGTGAAGAACGAAGATCCTCTGTCTATTATGGTGGGAAAACGTATATCGTAAAAGCATGGTATGTAAATGTGTTACACAGCCTCTTTCCTGGCAATCATGACGGACATATCAACGCAAGTGCCTTTAGAAAGCGCGTGCTGCTGCTTCACAGAGCTCCGCTGCTTATGTCCCTGAGAAAGGCACACAACGACTGTTTGTAGTGCTTTCAATACCCACTTTAGCTGATCCTCATACTGATGCCCTACTCCATATACTCAGACTTGCTTTGCAATGACAAAGACAATTTCTTCAGACAGAAATAAGTGCCGTGGCTGAGATGTTATTCGTGCATCTGAGAGCTTGAAAGGGACCTGAATTACCTCGCTACCAAGGAAGTGAAGATACCACTTTTCGCAGCAGCACAAAGACGAGTGTCTGCAGTGTTGCCACCTTCCACGTTGTTTCTTTCATTTCGGTCAAACTATGCATAATTAGTTTTCACTCTGTAAGATCAAACCGGTTATGTCAACACCAACACTTAGATGTCAGAAATGCGTCTGAACTGAAAGGTGACTATATTTTTAGGAGTCCTGCAAAAGTCACACATTCCGCACTTACGCAAATTTCTTATAGTAATGTTTCAATGCTATTGCAAAACATGAGACTAGACTACGTTTATTTGTTATAGCACGCGGCATATTTTTGTACTATTACACCTATAATCAGCACTTTCCTCTTCCGCTTACTTGAAGCGAAAACAGATTTGTACGTCGATGCCCCATTTAAAGTAGCAAAGAAACATGAAGTACTTCTTGTCTTATGATTTACGGAGAGAGAGGTTAGCATGGGCAACAGGCCCGAATAGGTTGACCAGAGTTTTGACGAAAAGCACCATCTTGCACTTCCCGTTCGACTTCGAAATATGCGCATACACGTTCACATATCATTAAAAGGGTTTATTGGAGCAGTAAACCAAGGATTCTCAAAGGTGCCGCAGTGGACTTCCGCACATTTATTTTCACCACCCGTGCTCCTGTAACGCCAATCTGGAGCTCGGTCACACGTGTGCATTTAGATTGCGCGCACGTTCGACAGCTGAGTTGTCACGTCGGCGACCCAAAAACCGGTGACGTTGTGCTCGGCATCAGATCATCATGGCCAATGGGGTTCATTTTTTCTTGTCATTTCTTTTTAGTTACTACAGTACACCACTTCCGAAGCCATACGATATGCCAGAATAACCTATCGCTGCCCTTGAAGCGTCGCCATCTTTCTCGGCGCGTCTGCAAGAGTCAACGCGGCCCGCAACATGGCTCGGGCACGTTCCACCGCAGCGGCCCCGCTGAAAGAGTTCCGCGCTACAGCGTTCCGATATCCGAGGAAGGCACCTGCATACACCCGCTACAAAGACTGATGACGTCTGTCCTTACGTGGCTGCTCTCAATGCAGCATTGTGAGCGAGCGCAACGGGGATCGCGTGACCCGAGAAATCATTCAAGCCGAAAAAAATTGCACGAGCCCCGGCAATGCCTGTGACAGAAGCCTATCCATCGCACAGCACGAGGACTACTTGTGTTTTTTATTATGCGTGAGCGTAAACAACTTCAAGTGCGATTTTCAAGTCTGAGTCATTAAACGCCACAGTTTGCTCAGGGGGAAAAAAAAGGGCGTCATCTATGTACTTCGCGCGCTCTTCTTTTCGTTGTTTCTTTGCCGGTCTCCTTGCAAGTTTGTCGTGCGTTCCCGTACTTTGGGTATATTTTTTAAAAAGTACATAATCTAGCGTATAACGAAATCGTCAATATATTTTGTCTTCTTCTGAGCTTAGAAAACAGCCAGGTCTTGTCGCAAGATCTTGCCATTGAAAACGGCAAGTGGCTTATGCAACCGTTTGTTCCACCTTGCAGCGTAAAACGCAAGTGATATTACCCGCCAGTATAGTTTGCCACAAGTGCCGGCAGTCACACAGGTACGTGGGGCATGCACACAAAAGATATCACACACACAATAACTTAACCAATATGCACAAAAATACGTGTGCACCAGTATATCAGGACAGTACTTGAAAGACGCGCAAATATATATATATATATATATATATATATATATATATATATATATATATATATATATATATATATATATATATATATATATATTGCCCGACCCAACACCAACCATAGCTGAATTTGATATCCCCGTAAAATCAAAAAGGTTACTAAACAAAAGGGCTTACCGTGACAGAAAGCTGCATGACACTCATATTTTAAGGAAGTAAACCGCTACAAGGACAACCCTGAAATGCCGCGACAAATGAATAAGAAATTTTGCACGCAGCAACGAGGAGGAACTGACCACTGTCTTTGCAAATGCTCGAAGTGCGTCACTTGGAATACCGAGAGCCGCAATTTTTCCTTCGTCATTTCGTTGTCGTGAACGCGTTGTCTCCATACAGTCGCGTTCATAGTCGAAATCGGCGAGCGAGCACCATAACAAAGGGGACCGATCCAGGAGGCATTGCATTTCGAACGTAGCCGAAACAATGTGAATCTCAGAATGATCTCTATTGTTTCTGAATAAAAGTGTCGTCATGAATGCGCCGTGTTGCTACATAACTTGAATGAATCGCAATAACGTCAAGAGATATCGTCAGTTAGGTTGAGACGGAGTGTTTCCCTCTTAGATATTACAGCCTGCGGTCAATAACTTGCTGTCTTATTCACAAAATTGCCAGTTAGGGGGCTCCCAGATCTATATTTTTCTGCTTCGTCCGAGCACCTTTCATAATGTGCGGAATACAGCAAAGCGACGAAGTTGTGTCGATAAAAGCTCCTTCAATGCACTCAATGCTTCTAAGTGCGCATGCTTGGCCTTTTCTCAGTTTGAGATCCTGTATTTCTTCACTGTCCATTGTCAGAAAGATTTAGCGGTCTACATTAGCACAAAGTTAATGATTAAGTAAGTACTGCTATCGTAGTGCAAACGCTGCACTCCGAGTAGATGAAGCGTGTATCAGAAAACAGGACAGCACAGGGGTTGCATAAGCCGTTGCTAAGTAGTGCCCGTGTCGAAACACCGTGTTGCAGTGGTAATCCCCAAAGCTCATCAAGTTCGCCTGCGGCAAACTATCACCGGGCGCGCAAACCTCGGTGCAATACTGAGTGCTAGAACGACAGGGCAAAACTCGAGGACCACGCTCCGGCAGGCAAATCAAGCCGACACTAATCCTATGGCTCTTCTACATGCCTGTGAGCCGCCTTATCTCCTCCTAACTATTGTGCCTTCTTTTGCTTCTTCCGCTTTCTGTGTTTCTCTTTTACCTAACGAAAACGCTAATAAATTAACATTCAAGATGCCGTGACCTTTCCAAACGGATCGGTTCTTCTTCTTTAACGCGGCCAAGAGAGAGAGAGAATGAAGAGGAAAGGCAGGGAGGTTAACCAGATATGAGTCTCCGGTTTGCTACCCTACACTGGGAATGGGGGATAGGGGTTAGAAAGATGGCAGAGGAAAACGCTAAAATAAAAGGAAAACAAAACACGCACACATGAAGGCACACACAGAAAAGGCGTTCCAGTTAAAGTCGTTCACACAGGCCGGTAAACGTGGCCAACATGGTAAACGTGGCCAACATCACGCTACCTCATATGCGTGTTCACTTCATCACACGCCCTGTTTAGGCTTCTGATGGTTACGTAAGACTGACTTATACAGGAAGTTGTTAGGGGTTTCATTGATTGTTTAGTTTTGCTTTGTTCCACTTTCTCTATTGTAGAGTATATATTTACCCTCTCGCGCTGACTTCAAGAGCAGCAAGGGAGGGGGAAGAGGAAAAGCGGAGTCCGCTTTAATGAAACTCCACGAAAAGCCCATGCTCTTAACATGAAGAAACTTATGATAACTTTGATTTTTCTTTCTTTTTTTTTCGAGAAACAAGACGAATGCCTTTCGGTCTGTAATATAGTGCGACCCTCACACCGAATAAGATTGGCGATCTCCGGCGGAAAGCACCGACTATGAGCCGCGTTAAAGCTGAAGTGCCTTTCACGTAGTAATGTGTTGTAATAACATTACCAGAATCCACACTTCTACACTTACTCCTTGATATAGCATAACCTGTGCACCCTCGAATAGTTCATGGGTGTTTTCAGCACTATAACACCCTATGCCAAAAGATTTCCAGGATCAAGAGTGCGTCGTCGGCGTTTTGTGCGATATACCACACTACAATATGTTAAAACTTTTCATGTAGTCTTCATTTTTTCGTGTATGGCTTCTCTGATCGTCTCAGCTGCGCCCCTTCTTTCCGTAAGCCTAATCAGTCAAACTAGTATGACTACAAGTAGCATTATTAGATGTTGCAAGCGTGAAAAAAAAAATATGCAAGGTTTCTTGATACAGACACAATCGTGCACGTTGCCCATAATTCCGAATAACAAGTAAAGCGCTGGTTCATTTTCGCAGGTCTTACTTTTCAGGTTAAAATAGCACAAGAATGTACGATAATGCAGGAAAGTTGGAGCGCCGCAGCACTGCCTGACTGCATTCAGTCATTGTTAACGCTTTATCAGTGAACGCTTACTTTAAGATCGCCTGTTGGAATGTACGACGGATTTGTGTTTTTCCTAAGGCCTAGCCATTTGCGACTAACTGTAATACTTTCCGCAGTAATGACCTTGCGACCTAAATGCTGTTCGCTTTTTTTTTAAACTCGGTTTTTAAGCTGAAGCGACGGTACGAGCAGTCAACCTGTACCCTATGCCATATGTCGTCCGCAGTTCAATATTTCACCGGACCCACGTATTGCACACATAGCAAATTGTGCACAAGTGTCAAGCATCCTGCAGAATTCTCGCTGGCTAGTCACAATCTTTTCTGGCAGGCCGGAAAACAAGCACATTCGCTACCATCGATAGGTACACGGTGCAAACGCAAGCCTTAAACGCCCCAAAATATATATTTCATTCTACTAGTGGGATATTCAGAGACACACAACCAAAGCCAATATACTAAGGAGGAAGCAGGCCTGTTAATTTCGACCCATTGAACATCGCCCGCCATTTCCGCTCACACTTCTACGCACGGATATTGAATTGCGCGCACGCTCTAGCCCAGTTTGACGCGTAGAGCCTACTGTATTTTCGCAGGACGAACGTTTTTGCTTGTACCAATCGCCAGCGAATATCAGCGGCACCCGTGGCATGCAAAAGATCCTAGAACAAAGGCCACAAGCATAAATTTGTCTTCGCTTTTCACGGCGCGTGATTTCCGACGTCTTTCAAGACCCAGATCATAGCGAGTATAAATAGTACCGCTGCGTTTGCCAGTGAGCCTTATTGGTATACACATTATACAGACACACGAGGCGCGTTCGCGGCGTCGGCGCCGCCGCTGCCGCCGTGCTGTTCTCGTGTTGAGGGCGCATGCGGGGCCGTCGAATGAATGATTAGAAGGCCTCCCAACACACGCAAGTCGCTTCGCAGCAAGAAAAAAAAAATGGCTGTGGCTTCGGTAAGGTTAAGCCCAGGATGCGAAGCATACTAGCCTTTATTTTAGTTGTTGAACCACTGTTTAGCCTGGTGAACTGCTGTTGCTTGGCTATATTTGGTTCGGCTAGACGAAGAAACAACTCATGCATTACTGCTTCGCCTTCAAGAGTGGAACGCGACAGCGTTCCCGTCGACCCGCCAAGGGGTGTAAGACAATGGGCTACAGGGCAGCCACTACGCGCCCCGCATTGGACGCGGTGAGCGTCGAGCAAAGCAGCGTTCGGCGCGGCAACGAAATGTGCGCCTGAGCAAGAGACGCACGCCTTAGAAACAGCTCGTTTCTAAGGCAACACCGCATTCACTAGAGACGCTTTTGTACCGCTTTGAAGCATCGTACTCGTGGCTCAGTGGTAGCGTCTCCGTCCCACACTCCGGAGACCCTGGTTCGATTCCCACCCAGCCCGTCTTGCAAGAGTTGAGCCAAAGCCACTTCTCCTCTGTCGTGACGTCACGGTGTCACGTGGTTTCATGGCGACACCGCCGCGCCTGAGGAGCTGGGTTGAGCTCTCGTAATATGCTTCGCATAAAAATTACGGAGTCATACGAACGCACCGTCACGCTCTGTTCAATCGGTTGTGCCGGAGCCAGGCAAGCATTTCTGGCTTCCTCTGCCGGCGTGAGCATCGTACGGCAACACACTTCGGCGTTCCTGCCGAAGAGCTGTACGCATACCACACCTTCGTGTGCCACGCTTGTCTGAGCGGAACCGATGGAAAACGTCAAACCTATATGATCATTTCAGTGGACGCTGAGAGACGCAGACCCTTTTCGTTCGGTGTCTTCTCGCGCGCCGTCGAAGCGCGACGCCTGAACGACGTTCCTCATCGCGCGAGCATTTGCGAAACGCGTGGCCAGGGCACTATTGCTGAATCACGGCAGCGGTTGTTACGCGTGCTGCTGCGTCACGCCTAGTTTTCTAAGCGTATTGTTAAAATGCCGTGCGAGGAGATGGAGCGTAACGCTGCAACTTGCCATCGCTTTCAATGCTTCTCCCTCCAGGCTAAACTTCCTTTTTTTTTTGCGCTGGCTACAGGAACTTTAGGATTAGGCTAATTTTGAGCCACCGGCTCCTTGCTACCGCATAGATGGTACGCCTAGTCTCACGGGCTCAACATGTGTGCACCGCTAGAATAGATTACCACATTCCCACTTTTAGCATATTGGTTACGTTTCCGTCTCCAGATTTATTCGAGGCAGCCCTACGGGGAAGCGCGTAAATATAATAAATCTGGGTGAATCTGCCTGTTCATTTATACCTTCGCCACTTAGCTGCGAAGCTTAAATTGGATATCGCCAGTCGCGTGGGCAATGAATTACGACATCTGTTATGTCGGTACCCGTACTTAAGGCACATTAAAATAGTTTCGACCATTTCCTTTTTATTTACAGTGGCTTGGGGACTTGGTTGGTAAGCTTGAAAAGAGGCACAGTTGGCTAGCCTAAAGAAATTACTCGTTATTAACATCGCAGTCATTCTATTATTTCCTTTTCGTTGGTTTTTAAAGCTGAAAACCCCCTTTTCCCTATCTTTCGCATTCGCACGCTCTTTATTTTTACATTTGAATGTGTACCTTTCTACTTTGTTTCGCTAATACATGACTTACTAGCGACACGTTTTCGTCCTTATTTTCACTTTTCTTGCCTGAACGCGTCAAGGCCGTGTATTGTTTTCTGTTTCTTCGCACAGCACATTTTCCCTTCTCGCAGGCTACCAACCAGTAAGAATGATCATTAGCGTACACCGACCCAACAACATCGTTTCTTCGGGGCTGAGCCACGTAAACCACTGCCTTCATCTGTCAGAAATCCTGTAGAGCTGCGTATATGGCGAATGACTTTGAAAAGTAGGTATGGGGCCGTTTTCATTGCGGCAATTGTCCCATGTACCAATGCACGCATTTGAAAGTTGGAGGTATTGGTACTTTTATATGCCCCATAGCTTACTTCCGCGCATGATATGCGGGGGGAATGTCTCTAGTATTTGATGCTCAGAACATCTCTCAGAATACAGTATACCTCTCGTTATCCTTTTATTCACCATGATTAGCTATAATATCCACAATATACCCTTGCAAATCTGTGCATGACATTCAGTCACAGAGTGATAGAAAGTCTATTGAAAGCTATGAAATTCAGCAGATAGACTATATCTTCCAAACAAATTTTGCATGGTTGAAACTTCATAGATGTAAAGGAAGAAAAAAGGCTGCAAGAATAAGTCCGATAGGGTTTAAAACCATTCCATCATTTCTGTTTTTATGACCGTAGTCGCAAGTATGTGTCACGTGTCCTCGAAACAAACGAATCTCAGCTAATTGAACTTGAGAGAAGCCTAGCATGTGGGGTGGTCTCAGTGGAGAACATGACTGCTAAATGGAACACTACTGCGTGACCACGGTTCCCCTTAAGTTGTAAAATCCTTGGTTGTAAAGGTTGTAAGTACAAAAAAAGAAAATTCGCGATATATTGCGTAATTTCTTTCTTTATCTCTCTCTTCCCCTTAATCTTGCCAGACCTCCTTCACTGATGGATGACTGCAAAGCTTTGTTCGAACGTTTTTCTTTTGGATGATTTCCTGAACTTCTACCTGACGTGACCGTTTCCTTGCCCCGTATATCCCGTCTGTTTATGGCATGTAATTGATCTTGGTCAAGCTTGGCGCAGAACATGCAACGTTCGCAATGTTTAGCTAGCGGCTGTGCAACTACTACGCGTGAATTTTTAAGATTTCCGTTCAAAGCAAAGCTTTTATCGCTAACCCTACCAGACATTTCTGCTCAAGAGAAGTTTATTAGACTACTAACAGAATATATTAATATTTCCTGGCCACGGCTGCTTGCTGAGTGCTGCTTCTGTCTTACCCAATAGCTGGCGCGCAGAACAGCACTACCCATCTTATTACCCTCATAGGGGTCCAGGCTGCTGGCCTAGTTTTCAACGGAATTACTCAGTGATAAAACAAATTATGCTAAAATTTCTTCACTGCAACAAATACCTACGTCACCAAGAGCGCAATTTCCTTAACAAAGCACACCGTTCTAAGCCTCCTATCCTATCCTATCCTCCATTCCTATCCATAAGGCCTCAATGCCTCATATATACTTCTATTATGCCAGCTGCAAATAGCTCTTTAATATTAGCCTTACGCGTTGTTGAACATAATAATTCCTACATTACGGGGTATATTCGAAACGGGGGATCGGCCGCTAAGCGGCCATTGTATTAAAATAAATACAAAGGAAAATGAGAAATGCAAAGGGGATACCATAAGACCTATAATATCTCGAAGCATGGGTGCGCGAGTGAAGGTGCAAGCGTGCAAGTTTCCTTTGCGCCAAAGGGGCAGGAATGAAATGGGCACATTGATAGCACTCCACTAGCCACTTCATAAGAGCTTTCCCTAACATAAATTGGGACATTTGCTTTGGATATTCCCAATCTTTCCTTCCAGGCCAGGCGTGATATTGTGCGTAGAAAAGACGCAGACCAGAAGCCAGAAACGCTGCACTTGGCCAAAGGCCTCGCGCTAGCTTCACATCGTCGTCATCTTCTCCGCACACCAGCCACTTCGTAATCTTTCATGTTGGTCCATAGCACTAGCCCCGACGGTGGAAGAGCCGCCCCAGAGCAACTGAAACGAGAGTCCTGGGCATGGTGTAGGCCTTGAGCCTTCTGACCTGCACGACGTCACTGGAGGCCATAGGCGCCGCACGCGGTACCGCCCGGCGTATTGGAAAAGGAGCTTCTCTGATATTGCCACACGACTAAAATGTAACCGCAGGAGCATGAGCGCACCAGGCGAAAACTGTGGTTTGGTGACGGACACTTTGTAGACGCCGCGAGGTGTTTTGCGAAGCCGTCATTCGAACACGGACAAATTGGCGGACGTGTTCGGTCAGAGCGATGGCACCACGCGCGTCTCGCTTGCTGAGGTGGCTGCAAGAAAAGGTGGCTGCGAGATCTATTTGCTACCATACAATAGACAAAAGGCAGAAAATTCGGCAGGGCCATGACTAGAAAAATTATAGGTTAATGTGACGTAAGGAAAGGCAACGTCCCAGTCACGGTGGCCCTTCAAAACGCATGTGGACAGCATATATGTGTGTGAGGGTACGCGACTAAACCACTCCATGAGACCGTTGGTTTGAGGATGGTAGGAGATGGTGAGCTTGTGTTGAGTAGAGTAGTAATTGACACGGTAGGCGATAGCTATCTGCAAAAGTTGTGACACAGTCAGTGAGCAGCTGTCGTGGAGCGCCATGTGGCAAGATATTGCAGTGGAAGAGGAAGTTCGCGACGTCAACAACGCAGCTGGTCGGGAGAGCCTGTATGATGGCGTATCTGGTGGCGTAATTAGTCACAACTACTACCCATTTGTTCCCAGCGGATGGCACGAGAAACGGGCCGATTAGGTATAGTCCAGCTCGAAAGTAGGGTTCCGCAGGATGGTGACCAACTGAAGATGAAGGGCAGGTAGCACTTCAGGCATTTTCCGACGCTGATCGGAATCGCAGGCATGAACGTAGCGCTCGACGGAGCGAGAAAAACCGGACGAATAGAAGCGACGGCTGAGGTGGTCGTATACGTGCCAGATAACTCAAGGTGTCCTGTAGTAGACGTATCAAGGAGCTTGTAGAGAACAATCCCCTGCAGGTGTATGGGTACGACGAGAAGAATAGCACGCCCGCCATAGTGGGAGTAACGGAAGTAGTGTGCCATCCTGAAGGACGTAGCAACGAATAGAGTCATAATAGACGAAGATTTCAAGCGCTTGATGAGTGCCCCCAGAGATAGGTCCCGGTGCTGCTGGTGGCCGATGTCAGCTTAGTAACGTCTGCTGTCAGGCTAGGTGGCACATTGTTAGAAACAGTTTTAGGCGCTAAATAAGCCACCGATTAAGAATAGACAGGGATAAGAGCACTTGTCCACGTCTATCGTTAGTCCATGTCTTATTTAGCACTTAAATCTGCTTCCACCGATGACAGTGACGACCGACTAGATGACATGGAGGTGGCGATGCCATGGTTAGCGTCGTCAGGTTCGTCGACCGATTAACGAAACAAGCAATAAGCGTTTTTGTGCAGAGAGCCAAGCTTGTAGACGGTGGAATAGAAATATTGCTGCAGGCGTAATGCCCAGTGACTTAGTCGTCCTGTAGAATCTTTCAACAGGACCATCAGCATATCGCATGATGGTCCATGACGATCTAAAGTGTCTTCCATGTAAGTATAGACAGAACTTCTCAACCGCCGACATTAGGGCTGGACACCTACGCTCAGTGATGGAGTAGTTCCGCTTCGAAGTTGACAGGAGCTTCCTGGCGTAAGGATTAACAAGGTCGTCGCAGCTTCGGCATTGTGCTTGAACTGCGACGAAGCCATGGCCACTGGCATTGGTATAGATTTTAGTGGGTGAAAGGCTCAAAATGGGCCAAGTCGGGCGGCGTCCTGAGTAGGCTGACTTGATGAGAGAACGCGGAGGCCTCGATATCGCACCACGTAAACGAGGCATCTTTCTACAAACGCTCAGTGAGAGGATAAAAAGAAGTAAAATGCGAGAAAGGCCGATAAAGCTGCACACGTCCTTGGCACCCTTCGGAGCAGAAAAGTTCGTAACAGGGAGGATTTTGCCTGGGTCAGGATGCACTCGGTTAGCATCAACAAGGTATACAAGCAATGTTAATAACTACAGAGATTTCAGAGATGTTTATTTTATATCATGTTACAACGGAAACTTCTCGTAATTGAAAAAACCTTCGACATATCTCTTCTCAGCTAAGACATGCGAGGACTTGTTACCTATACCTATGGACGCGGCTCTGCCCTAGCAGTACAGGTGGGAAGGAGTGTACAAAAGCACGATCGAAAAAAAAGTAAACGCGACAGAATGTAACAAAAGGAGTTTGCCCGCGTGCATCATTCGCGAATCGCCTAGGTGTACTGCAGTGGCCCTTGATTGACTTCAGCCACTAATCGCCGTCGTTATCGCCATCGCCTTCGTAAGTCAACTGTATGTCTGAGGCAGGCTAAAGGCCTCGTGCAGTGATGCCTAATTACTTCTGTCTCCAGTTAAACGAACCCATGAATCCCTGAAAATGCCTATTTACATCACGCGTCCTAACCATATGCCTTCCTTGGCAACAATCCGGCTACCTTAAATATATACTATACGTATTACACGTCCTACCCGACCCCATTTTTTATCTTATCTACGGTATCAGCTAATCTTGCGTGCTTAGTTGTCCATAAATCCGCCATTTTGTCTCTAAACCTTGCGCCTATTATTACAGGGAAGCTGTTTATGGCTAGGTTTCCGTGCATTTTTCGTGTCCGTCAATAAATCTGCATATCCAATAACTCAGCTCCCGAATTGGATGTAAAACGCTTCATTCTCTCCTAATGCTTATACGTCTCTTCACTTGGATATGCATTTTCAATATGTTATTATCAATAGGCACGAATTTCAACATCAGTGTACTCGCAAGTAGCTAATTATTTTCGGTGGACTGGAGACCGTCACCTAAACTGGGGTGCTTATTCCCTCACCCCGCCCAAATCGCCACACATTTAGAATAAAGTTGTCACTCACTTGCTTACGACCGTATGAGCCATTGCTTAAGGGGATATCAGCCATCCATTGCCTTACGTTACAGACGAATTTCTCGTTGGGTTGGCATAGAAAGGCTTACGCATTTCATAGCAGAGGTGATACACGAGAATGTGTGTGCATACGCACCGTCATGATGACCACCGATCAGGACAATAAATGTGTCGTTCCTTTGTTCAAAATTATGTGTCACCTCTGAGTTGTGTGCTAAACAGCTTCGCTGCAGTCATTTACCCTCACAAAGTGGTATGGACGCCTCTCTAGGACTAGAGCAGGCAGACACATCCTAGAGAGACTGACTAGGCATAGGTTACCACACACAGCACGGTGTCAAGGTGGACATCCCGAGAGAGACGAAGGAAACAATGGTAATACCTCTCATACCAAAGAACATGCACCCAGAACACAATAAGGACAGACGAGAGGACAGCGCGAAGCAAATACAGAAGAAATTTGGCAGCGACAAGGACGCAGTTTTCGTAGACGAGGCTCGATAGAGTCGCAGACAGGGGTTTACGACAGCCGTAATCGATAGCGAGAAACAGTGTAAGACGTGCGCGACAATACGCACCCCAAATAACGAGACAGCGGAAGAAGTAGCCGTAGCGCTCGCAGTAGCTCAGACTAACGCAACAGTGATAGTCAGCGACTCTCAGGTGGCAGTAAGAAACTTTGCCAACGGCCGAATCTCCCCGGAGACACTACGCCTTCCTCTTGCAGGAGGTCAAGACTGCAAAAGAAAGATATACATAATATGGACAGCCACTCACGCCCTCGCGGAGGACGGCAACAACTAGGCGGCTCACGTCGCGGCTCCAGGGCTAACGGACCGAGCCGCGGTCGTAAGTGACGCCCCGGCGCCCTCCGGACGTGACGGGGCGGTAGGTGAGCGGAAGTGGGAGGACAGAATGACCACATATGATGACATCACAAAACCCTATAGGTTACACAGAAGCATATTCCCGGGACGTCAAACAAAATTGACAAAATACAGTCTGTCGCATGGCGGCAGTTACATACTATAGGACGTATCTGAATCCTGCGCTCTCGCACATCATATATGCGGATATACATCAAACGAACAAGCGCAACAAACGTGAATCCAGAGCCACTGTGGAGCATATTTATTTTATTTATTTATTTACAATACTGCCAGTCTCTACTGAGACCATAGCAGGAGGGCACTACACATATGTACATGTACACTGATAATGTTAAGTATTAATACATGTATAAAGTCAGTTTTGCACCTTAAAACATAAACAATTTTCACTACAAAAATGTATACACCAAACACAAGTACATGCAAACTTTCAAAAAAAAAGGTAAGAAATGGCAATTGAGGTATTCTATGCTGCATACCCGACTACATACACAGGGCACAAGTACATGGTAGTTTGCACAATCAATAATAGCACTAGCAATTTTAACCTGCTAAACAATTTTTTTCAATTTTTAATTCAAATTGAGACAGTGACTCTGTGTTAGTGGTGAGAGGTGATAACATATTCCATTCACGGATCGCAACAGGAAAAAAGGAATATTTAAACACATTATTATTACATTTATATTCTACTAAGGTGTTTGTGTGTCTGTGCCTGGTAGGTCGTGCTTGTGAATAAGATATGTAACTTGAAATGTCAATTTTGAAAGAATTATGCAGAAGTTGATAAAGAAATTTCAAACGTGCCTGTTTCGCTCGTGCTTCGAGCGTAAGGAGCCCAGAAATTGCTAGAAGATTAGAGGGAGAGTCTTCACGTCTAAATTTGTTGTGGATAAATCGAATGGCCTTCTTTTGTATTGTTTCTATTTTCTTTATGTTAGTTTGGGTGTGAGGGAACCATACAGTGTTTCCGTATTCGAGGATCGGCCTAACGAATGTTTTGTATGCTAGGAGTTTTGTTGACAAGGGTGCGAGTCGAAGTGATCTGCGTAGGAAAAATAACTTTTGCATAGCAGATGAGGTAATGTGGTGAATATGCTCGTCCCACCTTAGGTCTGACGTTATTGTTAAGCCTAGATATTTATATTTTTGTACTTTAGTCAAAACTGTACCATTTATGGTGTAGCGAAAGTCTGAAGATTCTTTTTTCCTCGTTATAGTCATACATGCCGATTTTTTTACATTGATTATCATCTGCCAGTCTGAGCACCATTCCGCAATACTACTAAGTGATTTGTTAAGGGAGTAGTGATCTTGATCATTTTTAATTTCTCTATAAATGATACAGTCATCCGCGAATAACTTTATTTTACAGTCTATGTTAGTGGTTATATCATTAATATACACGAGAAATAACAAGGGCCCAAGCACGGAGCCCTGTGGTACTCCTGACGTAACTGATACTATATCTGATGTTGTATGTTCGAAAATAACAAACTGACTCCTATTAAACAAGAACCCACGAACCCAAGCAACAATTTCTGTGTCTCCGATAATGCTTTTTAGTTTATTTATTAGTTTGGTGTGACAAACACAATCAAACGCTTTAGAAAAATCAAGTAGAATTAGGTCCGTTTGGCCGTGATTGTCAACACCCAACGCGAGATCGTGTATGACTTCTGTTAATTGAGTTATGGTCGATAAACCCCTGCGAAAACCATGCTGGTTAGGGGACAGGATGCCTTCGTTTTCAAAAAAAATTGTTAAGTGTTTTAGAATTATATGTTCGAGTAGTTTGCATGCCGTGCTCGTTAACGATATTGGTCTGAAGTTTGATTCAACGGATTTATCTCCCGACTTGTAGATCGGAATAATTTTAGCTATTTTCCAATCTTTGGGTAGTTTTGATGTCGACAGGGATTTACGGAAAATAAGCCCGAGGTATCTGCTACACCACTGTGCGTATCTTTTAAGAAATTGGTTGGGTATATTGTCCGGACCACATGCTTTTTTAGTGTCTAGGGCAAGAAGAAGGTTAAGAACACCAGCGTCTGTGATAACGAGTGGGTCGATAGTGGAAACAGTCCGTGGAACTAAGTCCGGCATGACGCCATTATCGTTTGTGAAGACCGAACGAAAGAATTGGTTATATCTGTTGGCTTTATCCGCTTTTTCACTTGATGAGAGCTGAGTTGTGAGTGTGTTTTTTTGGCGAAAGTGGTTCCAGAATCTATGTGGATTGTTCTTTATAAAGCTGGGGAGTACGGTGTTGAAGTAATGGTGCTTCGCTTCCTTGGATTTCTGTTTGAAATTTTTTGCTGCAAGCACTAGCCTAGGGGTCTTAGATGGAGTATTGCCTGTTGCCTTGCTAGCTTTGCGTAACCTTTTGAGTTGGCGTTTTGCATGTATTACTTCCCGAGTAATCCATGGGTTATTTTTCAAGGGTTTTTTCGATTTAACAGGAATAAAATGGGTTACACAGTGGGACACTGTCTTTAAAACGTATCCAGACAACATTTATATCAGACAAAGGATCTGAGGCCAATGCCGAAAACTCTTGGAATTCGTGAGATAAATAGGTTTGTATGTGGGCGTCATCTGCTTTGTCGAAATTGATTATAGTTTGTGCTGTGGTTTGCACTGATATTTTGTAATCTAGTGGTAAGATACACATCGGAATATTGTGATCGGATATGCCTTCTATTACTTCCAACTCCACTTGTTCTAAGAGAAAGTTACTACTTAGTAAGATCAGGTCAAGTATACTCCGAGACTCGTTTTGCACCCTTGTGGGGTATTCCACAATTTGGCGTAAGTTGAAATTTAACATCATATCGAGAAGGGCTTCTGAAGCCTTTGTTGTGTACTGCATGGTAGACCAGTTAAGGTCGGCAAGGCTAAAATCACCCATAAGAATAACACGACAATTTCGAGCATGTTGCTGCAAATATTCTTGTATGGCAATTATGCATTCGTGTCCACATACGGGGCTTCGATATAGGCAACCAACAACTATACTTGTGCCTTTAGTGTTAATCTTACAAAAGATTGCCTCGGCATCAGCTACCTCTGGAAGAATGACCAGTGGGATTGATTTCTTTATTGCTAGCGCCACGCCTCCACCACGTGATTGCCTATCTTTGCGAACCAGTACGTAGTTTGGGGGAGTGACTTCATGACTTGAGACAGACAATGATAACCATGTTTCGGTGACTGCCACTATATCTGGTTCACGATCGAGCAATAAGTTTTCAAATGGCTGCACCTTATTTAAGATACTTCGAGCGTTGACGTTTAACAACGTTATTTTTTCTTGCGCTGGTATTGGCGTGTTGCCGGGCGGTTTACTTCGTTTTTTCCTTTTTCGACGTTCGCGTTCTTTTTTTGCTCCATTTTGTCGTGCTTCTTTATCTCTACCCTGTCATTATTTTCGTCATCCCAGATGAAAATACGGTTGTTAATGAATAGCTTGTTGTACGCTAACGACACCTTGTCTTTATTTTCGCGGTTTGCCTGTGCACTGTTCCAGAGTTTCTTTCGTGTCTCCCTAACTTTTCGCGAAAAATCTTCCCCTATTGAGAGGTCTGATTTCTTTAGTTTAAAGCAGTTTTTTAGTATGACACTTTTATCTCTTGCGTCTAGTAATTTAAATATCACTGGCCTCGTCTTGTTCGGTCCTCGTCTTCCTAAACGATGTATGCGCTCAATGGCCACAGGTTCGAGTTCAAGGATTTTTGTGATTATTTCCTCAATTACGGCCTCTTCTAGCGCTTCGCTTGTTTCTTCTTCCATTTCTGGTAGGCCATAAACAATTAAGTTTGACCTTCTGCTACGGTTTTCGATGTCGTCTATTTTTTCTTCAAGACTCTTAATTATCTTATTCATAGAAGCCATTTCTGTATGACACGCGGTCACTTCAGCTTCGAGTTTCGTAATGAGGTCAAGCTTGCTCTCTATATCTGCTAGTCGCTTTTCTTTGATATCTTTAATGTCGGAAGCAATTCCGGTAAGTTGTTTGGCGATTTGCTCGAGGTCAGGGCCGGGGTTGCTTTCAATATCTCCGCCCAACAACAATAGCTTCTTAAAGTACGTCATGCATGATTCACACACAGCCATATACTGCCATGGGCACGGCAACACCAGTAAGAAACGGTCACTTGAACGGAGGCATTTCCCAAACCGTTTTCTCACCTGCAAAATGTAGACGAACGGGCAATTTGTGAACCGCATGTCGAAGGTGCCACCGTGCCCAGTGACAGGGGGTCCCTTGTGGAACGCATATATAGCCGCAGATTGTGCAGACTCCTGGTGGCGCTCTACAGCAGATGGGTAGGCGCATGTGCCGGTAAGGTGATGTAGCTGATAGTCGGAGATCCGTGTCGGCAGCGTCGATGCGTCGTCATTCCTTGCATGCCGGTCCAGCGCAGTCGCAGTGCTCCCGGTAGTTCCGAGCCGCACATCGCCTGCGTCGAGTAGCAGGCCGAAGACGAACTGCAAAATGTAGACGAACGGGCAATTTGTGAACCGCATGTCGAAGGTGCCACCGTGCCCAGTATATATTATGGGAATGCCGAGGAATGTGTAACAATAACGAGAACGCAGCCCTATAGCAAAAGCCTTCACACGCGCTGGTATAGGCCGCCCTGCTCAACCCCGCCGTCGAGGATCAACTGTATACGTGGGCCTTCCGGCGGGCCGATGGCGCCGCCAGGACCCACGAACTCCTGGCCGTCACCTAGGTGGAGCCTCTGGCCCTCCCCACCAGCTCGCAGGGCACAGCATAAAGTTATTTCCTCCCCCTTCCCATCTGTCGTCGCGTGGTCCTTAGAGTCCGCTGAAGCTAATTTGTTGTGCTCCACGTTTCATGGGAAAGGAATGGTATAATTTACTATCTCTGCACCTTTGTTGTCAAATAACAGGTGCTTCTCTTTATGCGAAACACCTTATTTAGGCGCTGCTATAATGCCCCGTGCGCTTATTTCTGCTCTATCATTCACACGTGATATCACTTTCCTGCCTACGCGCAGCGACGCGCGTGGCATCACTGGACGCCTCTCGAATATTCTGCGACGCAAGGTATAAATAAGAGAACACCGCTTGCGCTGACCCAGTCCGACGAAAAACGTACGCGCTTGCTGTTTTCGCCATCACCGCGTTGTTCGTTCGTTTGCTTGCGGGGCACAAGTTCGGCCAATAAACTCTCTTCAAATTTATTGCCGACGTAGTGTCTCATTCTGTCTGTCTGCGTGCCAGGCAGCTTGAATGACAATACTGCGTGACAATATCTAAGCTCTTCAGCCGTATTTCCGATAGTCTATTCGGAGAGGCGTACATGGTCGATGGATTCATTGACAGTACCGCGTGAGCGTGAACTTGCCGACCGGTCAGCGCCCTCTA
This sequence comes from Dermacentor albipictus, assembly GCF_038994185.2. Classification (NCBI taxonomy): domain Eukaryota; kingdom Metazoa; phylum Arthropoda; class Arachnida; order Ixodida; family Ixodidae; genus Dermacentor; species Dermacentor albipictus. Next base: position 94,501,465 of record NC_091823.1, read on the forward strand.
ACGGCGCGAAGCGACGAGATCAGCAAGAGTAGCGCATGCGCACAAAGTTCACTCGAAACGCAAGTTTTGTCTGCTAGGCTCTTCACCCAGGTAAGGCAGCACCCCTGTCGCGATCGACTCAGTGGCGTTCATATTTCTGGCGTTATCATATTTGTCGTGTTGGCAATGAATTTGAGAACGGGTTTACACCATGTTTGAAACTGGATCGAAAAGTTTTTAATCCCCTCTTGCGCTGCACCTTGCCCCTATGACAGAGCTTGGACATTTTGTTCATTTTTTCCTTTGCATGGGCACTAGAGTGGCACATGCTGAAAGAAGAAAAAATGACGCAAGCCAGAGGCACACTCTCCAGCTATCTCCAATAAGCCGAGAAGCTGGCGCCAAATTAATCACGCCAGGGGCTGTGTTGTGCTAGTAGGAAGAGCCCAGCAGACGAAACTTGCGCTTCGAGTGAACTTGGTGCGCATGCGCTACCTTTTCTGATCTCGCAACTTCGCGCCGTTAGAAGGCGATGGCCGTTTGGTCAGTTGACGCTCGCCCGGTAGGGTTGAAGAATCGGTCGACTGTGCATTACAAACAAGGAAAACTTCGACAGTAATTTGGCTAAATATGTAACATGTGCCTATTTACGGTATAGCTGTTAGTTTTAGGGCAAACGGTCTCATTGCGAAAGCGAAGCCAGGAAATATGACGTCATGCTCTTGCTATCAGAAATTCAGACTGGCCCTAGATATGTGACCTTCAGATGCGCTACGAAATTCACTGGTGTTACAGTTGACTGTTTCATAAAGCGCGCCCCTAACAGCTGAGAACTATCTTAGCTGGAACGCCTAGGAATATTTTAGCAGATTTTAGTCATCGATATCTCGAAACTGGTGCTAGTGTATAGATTGCTGCTAAGTAGACGTGACTTAACTAATACTTGACTTCAATGCTGCAATTGCAACATTTACACGAAATCTAATAATAATAATATTTGGGGTTTTACGTGCCAAAACCACTTTCTGATTATGAGGCACGCCGTAGTGGAGGACTCCGGAAATTTTGACCACCTGGGGTTCTTTAACGTGCACCTAAATCTAAGCACACGGGTGTTTTCGCATCTCGCCCCCATCGAAATGCGGCCGCCGTGGCCGGGATTCGATCCCGCGACCTCGTGCTCAGCAGCCCAACACCATAGCCACTGAGCAACCACGGCGGGTTACACGAAATCTAGTAATAAGGAAATAAACTATTTTAGTTATTGAATGAAATGTTTGTAATTGTTCTTGCTGCTAATGTCAGCCTAGGGAGACAGTCTGTCTGCAATAATTACATAAGCTTAGGTATATCAGCTTCTTTTTGTTTTAAGTGTTTCACAAACACTAAAACACAATTATATCGAAACATTGCCATTTATGAATTAGGGATACCTGGATATGGGTTACAACCTATTTTTATTCATTTGAAAACTTCCTTCACGGTACCCTGGGCCTCTGTGAGAACTTGTCCTAGACAAGTATACGACAGCGTCGAAAAGTATACCTGTAAACTTTGCCGCTCCGAGGCCTAAATAATTTCTTATAAGTGATATGCAGCGTTCCTAAACAGGACAGTGGCATTAACAAGCAGCCCTTCCACAGTTTCGCGAGATATCCGACGTTATGTTCTTTTTCACTCCTAATCTTTCCCCATATAGCACCCTGAAAATTTTTGCTGGCATGCAGTGAATAACATGGGAGAATTCAGCTCCGCCTGACAGCCTTCCATTTGGCTGCTTTTTTTAGCTCTTGTTCAGAACTATTCTGGTTGCTACAGAATTTTTGTATGGCGCAACCTGAAGTATTCTCACGTGCTTCCTCTAGAGTTGGAAAACGTAACCGAAATACTCACACGGTGTTCTGCTGTGTCTACTGAATCTAATGCATCTTCGTGATCTCTGAAAGCAATATAGGAGGGGTGGTTATGTCTCGCAAATGTTTGCAGTGACTGATATGTCTATCCGGTGTCTTCTGCATTATGCTCAATAGCACAATTTCCTTTCATTTGCAGAGTCAACAAATTATCTCATTGTTCTGAAATTGAATTATCTGTTTCTGTGTTTTGTAGAGTATCTTCAGATAGGGTTGAGGCTTGGGCGAGTTGGTATCGCATTTTAAAACGGATACAGCGCAACATAGAAAGTAAGAAACAAGCCTAGCCAGCCAGATGAAAGAACAGAGCGCTGTCCTTTCATCTATACCCGTTTTAGAACTTTTCACGTACCCTGTTTGGGCCCAGATCTTCCGGTATATTGCAGTAGGGCGACGCTTCCGGGTTGGCTTTGCTGCACGCCTCCCAGAAACCCAGCGACAAGCTGAAATTTGTAATCTTACGTTTTCCTATTAGACGCAGACAGTGACAAGATCATGGCCCGCATGCTCCTTCGCTCCTCTTGACCCTGTCTCACGTTTCACTCTGAAGCTTGTTATGCAGACTTTGCAGCTGGATAAGAAACGCAGCGCAAGTCCAGAAACCTCGAAGTTACCAGGTGCGGCTAGTCTGAACCGTAATATATTTCTGCGCTACAAACGTGAAGCACCGGCCTACGATTAGGGCGATATAACTCAAGCAGGTCATAGCAGACGCGCAGTTCTCTGAGACCAGCTTCGCAAGGCACCCTTCATTCTTAACCAAGATTATAAGAACATATAATTGTCCTTGATTTTTTTTCCGTCTCTAGGTTCCTACACATCCTTGTTTTCTCTCCTCTCCCTCTGCAATATTTGAGGGAAGAGACCCATCCCGACGTCCAAGAGAGACGCGACGAAACTGAAACCAAGCAACTCATTAAAATCCTCAAGTAGAGCAGCTTACACCCGCAGCACTAACACTTAACGTCGCAAAAGAATTTGCCCATCCACGTCTAGTCCGCTGTCTTTATTTTTAATTATAAATGAATAATGATATTAATACCATCTATTATTGCATTTAATTCTTCAAATTAAGTAATATATACTAGAGTTGAGGGCATTAAGCTCTTTAATATCATTATTCACGATGTACTGCTAATGTACCTTTTATATATTCTCTTTCAGTTTAAAAAATCCTTTTAGCTTCTTTGTACTAACAGCAGATCCATGCCCTAACGTCCATATAGCGAGTTGCGCCGTATCACGCCATAACCTAACATAACCTAACCTAACCTAACCAACCAACTTATATGTACTTTATGTGTACCCAAAAGTTTCCTTGGCCAACAACCTCCTTGCAGAAGAGCGCTTTAAAAACACTAAAGACTTTTCTCGATGACAGCGGCATTGATGGCCGTTATTAACGCTTTTATTATTCCGTTCATCTCCATGTCGCTGTATATATGTATGTGTTTGTGGATTATGTCATGTTGACTGTTCTTTTGTGACTATATGTAATAATGCATATACATGATGTATGTACCACCCGCAGATTAGAGACTGTGTTATTAGGTGACAGTATCATCTGTATTTTTGAAACTATTTTCTACAGAACTGTGGAGCCATTTCTCTTGTATATTGTATGTACCATGTGTTTCTTGCGTCACAGTGTTACAGTGAAAACGTTGTTTGACAAGTCCTGGTGCTTGTGTGAGAGCGTCATTTGAAATGTAATCTTGTACCCTGTATGCTGTAAGCTATACCCTCTCAAGAGCTAAGGGGTAGCCCGCGCCCTAAATTGTGCGTCAACATGGCCTTATATTGTATCAATAAAAAAACAACAACTTGTGATCATTGTAAAAACCAAGACCCACCCCTTCGAGTCTCGTTTATTACTAAACCATCATACATGCAAACATAAACACTGGTAGTTATTCTGCGCACGTATAGCACTGTAGAATCTAATATTTCCTGAGCATTAATCCTTTTACGCAACGTACACTTTCAGCGTATTAAATTTCTTGCCAATTTTTCTGATACTAAACCCTACATGCCAGAGCGGAGGAAGCGCTAGATGACTGGTCAAACTCAGTGTTTGCAACAGGGTGAAGTTTGTTCTTCATCATGAGCTTCATGTGAAGACATTCCGGTGTTCAAGAGCTGATAAAGTAATCAAAATAGACGCGGGATTGTTGCGATTTCTTAGAAGCCAACAGAAGATATTGCTGCAACTCACGACACCAGTGAGTCATGCATCTGTGGAAAGTTCCTTTATTCCACGTCAGCTCGGAACCTGCTCAAATCCAGGGTCGCTCAAAGCACGAGAGTCACGGGCCGAGCGAGGTCCCCTTCTGGTGGGGGATGATGATACCACAGAACTAGATTATTCAAACGATTTAATGACTTATTCAGTAATCACTTGCCCACGCTTCTCTCTGTATTTTCATTTTTCTTTCTTTTTCACTGAAATGAACTGACATACAAGCTCTCGCGATGCGACACCTCACGCGTCGTGCAAAGCTGGAAAAACGACTTAAGGGCTGTGCAGATTAATCGCGTGATGACTTGTTGGCAACGCTAAATAACAAGCCCTCGCAAATACCTACAGACTACGTTTGTAAAATTTTTAGGCCGGCTTGTCGGGGTATAAAATTATCAAACACAAGCAATAAAATTTGTTATTCAAAGAAGAACAACGCTGGTTATGTCCACGCATCAATCACATACGAGTCGAAGGTATGTGTGGACGGAATATGACAACTATTTTTGTTACGCGACCTACTCCAGCAAAACGGCACAATTTCCTGAGGCGCCATGATGACTAAAACAGGTGCTGCGAGCAACTGCAGGAACCACCTCATACTCTAACCTTGACAGAAACTAAGAACTTAACGCTCTCTGGTATGCAGGAGCCACGATGCATTTGAGGAAACTGGGAACAGATTAGGTATGCTGATGTACGTAAAAAAACGAGAGAGAGAGAGAGAGAGAGAGAGAGAGAGAGAGAGAGAGAGAAGCACCCACGGTTACGCCTAGTTCCTAATTCGGGAGTTACCAGCACATGTCTTATGGAAATTGTCAGTCCGCAGTTAAATAACGAAGCCTGGTAAAGTAGTAGCATAGGCTGTCATTGTCTAGACGACTTTCTGAACCACTAGCCTTAATGGCCTTAATGAAACACTAATATATATATATATATATATATATATATATATATATATATATATATATATATATATATATATATATATATATATATATATATATATATATATATATATATATATATATATATATATATATATATGAAGAAAAAGAGTACGACATACGTTGAATAAGCACAGTATATTTGACTCACGTTTCGGCTGGTGGACCAGCCTTTGTCAGAGTAACATGTACATGCCTTTGGGCTTCCTTATAAACCCGCAATACATCACATAAAGTTGTGCGCAATAATAACAACAATAAACACAACAGAAATATAGCGATACCACACGCGTGGCGCGCAGTGCAGAAATGAATCGTTCGTTTATTCAGCATTACAACGTAATCCACTTAAAATCAGCAATAAAAAATAATACAATAAAAAGGACCATGGAGATAATAAGGCACCACGCGAAAGTACATTCAGGGTGCATGGTGAAGCGCACTGATCAGTAGTCGTCATAGCGAGCAGGATGAATGACCAGGGCTTTTATTGGCATGCGTACTTCGGAATACAGTGTCGTGTGCAGACTATGGACATTATGTGGCACAGAATTGACGCAACAGTGAAAAAACACAATAATTACAGAAGGTTCTTGAAAGAAAGTTTCGTCTCATGGCATTCATAACGCGTCCTGGCTAATGTCAAGGATGCTTAGTAGGCACGCTGGTTAGTGTGTCTGTGCTTTCGTTAATGCCATATGACACGGTGTTTAACTTATAGATTAGGTAAAACTAGCGGACTTCGCGATCGTGATGGGAATGAAAGCCTTATTCAAGTATAGTGGGCCTGAGTTTTTCGAAAGAATGCCTTGGTAAGCGAACATGCCGTGATAATGGTAGGTTAGAAAGTGTTATAGCATGCGATCTGTGGTTATTAAAGCGTACTGGAAACGAGGTTTCTGTTTGGCCAATATACTGTTTTCTGCAGACTGTGCCCTCAATCATGTATACAAAATTCAAGGTATGGCAATTAAAAGATCCGGGAAGTTTTAGAGTAAAGTCTGAGGACGTACTAATCACTCTCTCTGTGGCTTGCATGTGCACACACACCTTGCAACGCGCATTGTTGCATGGGGTGCCGCCAGACGTCTTGTTGTGCTCATTTAATTTTGAGGATGTTAACATATTGCGGAGGTTCTTACACCGTCGGTACACGACGCGAGGCGGTTCAGGAAAAATATCGGGAAGATGTTTACTTTGGGAAAGAGTATTGTGGTGGCGTTTCAATATAGAAAAGGTCGACACTGGGAGCCATGCACGTATTCGACAGCGTCCCTGCCGAGTATCGGCGACTGAAAGACGTGTTATCAATGACCAGGTGAACGTTATGCTCAAACGCGGTGACATCCAGCCTTCTAGTAGTCCTTCGACATCACTAGTCGTCCTAGTTAAAAAAAAGACGGCACCATACGATTTGCCATAGCCATTGCCACGTATCGTCAACGCACTTGACTGTTTGCAAGGAGTGGAGTTTTTTTTCCTCCCCATATCTCTGCTCTGGCTACTGGCTGGCGCCCATGGTGGACGCTGACTGTTCTAAAACCGCGTTTGTAACACCAGGCAGCTTGTATGAATTCACTGTAATGCCGTTTGGTCTGTGCAACACACCCACCACCTTTCAGCGCATGATTGGCGGCATCCTGCACTGCCTAAAGTGCGGACTTGCCTCTGTTACCTCGACGGCGTTGTCGTCTTTCTCCTAATGTTCCCTTCCATCTTCGCCTTTTACATCAAGTTTTGTCTCTCTCCGGAATGCTGGTCTCCAGCTTAACTTAAAAAGGTGCCTAAATGCAGCTCGAAAACTGACTATAGTAGGATACGTTGTCTCCAAAGAAGGCATTCTTCCTGATCCTGCTAAACTTCGCACTGTATCCGAATTTCCGAAGCCCACTAACTTCAAAGCACTACGCAGCTTCGTTGGCCTATGCTCGTATTTTTTTACGTTTCGTTCGCAATTTCGCTACTGTGATCGCACCACTAAACCAACATCTCCAAGGCGACAATGAACTTTCTACTTGGTGGGAAGCGTCTGATGATGCCTTTACGACTAGTCCTTCGTCACCTACTCACGTTTCCGCCAAATCATGTGCCATTTTATCCATGCGCACCTACAGACCTTAACACTGACGCCAGTGGTGTCGGCCTTGGTGCCATGCTGGCACAACGTAAGAACACTAATGCCGAATACGAGGTCACTTATGCCAGTCGCGCCCTCACAATAACTGAGACCTATTACTCAGTAACAGAAAAAGAGTGCCCCGCTATCGTATGGGCTCTTCAGAAATTTCGCCCATATTTCTATGGTCGACCCTTTGACGTGGTGACGGATCACGCTCTTTGCTGGTTGTCTAACCTCAAAGACCCGTCGGGCCGCCTCGCTCGTTGGGCCCTCCGAATCCTGGTATACGATATCCGTGTCGTCTATCTCTCTGGACGCAGACTCTATGACGCCGATGCCCTCTCGTGCTTCCCAGTTACTCCAGACGCCAGTACTTCCACTTACAGACATATCTCACCACTTGACATCCTGGACATGGCCTCGGAGCAACGAAATGACCCACGGATCGTCATGATACTCGTTTTTGTGTCAAATCTTCCAGCAGCTTCGGCACCTAGAGCGCTACACCGACAGACGCAACATTTCGCCCTCCGCGACGGACTTTTATACCACCGCAACTACCACAATGACAGCCGCGCATGACTCTTAGTAGTGCCCCTCCACCGCCGAAAAGATTTATGCCCCTCTTTTCACTCTGACCTGCAGTGTTGTCACGGCTGAGTGTCAAGGACCTACACACGGCTTCGCCTACGATATTATTATTGAGGGATGTACAACTGCGTCCGCAAATACGTACGCTCCTGCATTGCCTGCCAACGGCGCAAATGTGTCCCGTATCTCTTCACCGCACCTCTCCAGCCACTTCCCTGCCCAGCTCCGCCATTTCACCGTGTCGGCATTGATTTATATGGACCTCTTCCATCTACTAGTGCTGGCGACCAATAGATTGTTGTCGCCGCAGATCATTTGACACGATATGCTCAAACCACCGCCTTGCCTGCCGCATGAGCCAAAGACATGGCCTCGTTCATTCTAAACAACTTTGTTCTCCGCCATGGCGCACCTCATGAACTGCTGAGCGATCGGGGTCGCGTCTTCCTCTCGGACGTCCTGCAGTCACTCCCATCTGAATGCCAAATTATTCACTGCACTCCTACTGCTTATCATCCACAGGCCAATGGCTTAACAGAACGATTCAACAGAACTCTTGGTGACATGCTATTAACGTATGTTACGACCATTCCAACTGCGATCTTGCGCTTCCGTTCGTTACGAACGCATGTAACACTTCCTCTCAAGCCCCACTATTGGATTCTCACCATTCTTTCTGCTTTACGGCCACCATCCCTTCAGCACCAATGATACGGTTCTCCCGTACCGGTCGGACCCTGCTGAATGCTCACCTGTTTCTCTGATCGCTCAGCACGCCGAGAAATGCCGCCAACTTGCCCGTTCTTTGACGTCTGCTCAACACTGCCGCCAAAAAGAGCGTCATGACCTCCGCTCACTCTCTCGCCTCTTCCCCATTGACTCACTCGTGTGGCTTTGGGTCCCGCCTGTTGCTGCTCCTGACCTTTCGTCCAAGCTCCTCCCGAAGTACCACGGGCCCTACCGCGTGGGTGCGCAGCCATCAACAATTAATTACGTGGTCGAACCCGTATCGCCATCTCGCGATCTTCGTCGTCGGGGGCTAGAGACTGTGCACATTGACCGGCTAAAGCCGTATTACGATCCGGTTATCTCTTCCTAGGTCGCCGGGGTGGCTACGCCTAATTTCGGGGGTGATTGTGACGAAGAAGATTGGCAGGCTGAAAAGCTCCGATGCCATCGCGTGGCGCGTACCGAGCTCGCTCTGTGGCTGCGCCCTACCTGCTGGTGCTGAGTTTGTCGTTGCTGCTCTACGACCCGAAAAACCCCCTTTGCACGAGAAACGTAGGGAGAGAGAAGAATAATAGTGACCTGTGAGTGACAGCCCAGTTAGCCCAATCAGGTCACTGAGGTGTCGTGGTTTGAAGTGAGGGGATTCGGAAGAAGCAACCGAAGGATTAAAACCTGGCTAACGACCTCTCACGGTGGTTCCGGATGTAGGAAAGGTGCTCTGCACTTTCGTCTCCGCCGATTTAAGGCGCCGGTGTCAGTGTAACCGAGGGGTCTTGACGTACGAGTGGTGTTATGCACTATCGGCTATGTCGAGTTGTTACGTCAGACTCAGTGTAATAGCTGTCGATGTATATAATGTGTACATAAAGTCTAATCTCCAAGTACAAATGTCTATGGCATCCCATCTCTGATGGAAGAGGAGAGGCGACGACGACGGTAGCTGAAGAGAAGTTTCTATACCAACTAATTAATAAGCTGGTTACGCCAGCTTGTATCACTGTGTGCAACGAGAAGTAAGATAGAAGCTTTAGTAGGGTACTCCAAGAGTTAGTACCAAATACACTTGATGCTTTAACATGCACAGCTAGCGAGCTAATGACACTCCACCAAGTATATTCTTAGTATACAAATGTGCCATAACGATGGCTGTTGAAAATTATCAAGCAACCATCCCTTCTCCCTTTGTGCCGAGCTGTCGTCTTTGCTTTCTAATATTGCCGTGGACTCGACGGGTGGACGAGCTTGTGCATGCGTTCTCAGACCATAACGGAAAGCGCGAAAGTTACGCATACTCAGCAACGACTCTTAAACAATGTTTAAGAACGTAGCTCTCGATGACAGGCAGCATTATTCACGGCTGCAACGCGGTGCCGAACGCTACAACTGGAAACGGAGTGGGCACTTCCTGTCCTGTCCTACGTACAAAGAAATACGCTAGCCTGGCGAGAAAAGTGAAAGGAGCTTCAGCTTTGTCGGCACCAAAACACGTCGCCATTCTTTGCACGCTGTGCATGCAAGTACCGCGCGTAGGCAGCACGAAATCCTGCTATACAGGGCTCTCAGAAGCTGGAAGCCCGTTTCCTTCTCAGCAATTCCGCACTCGCTCACAGAGGATATATTCCAGTCGCCGCCCAGTAGACCCTGCTATTGATCCCACGTTATACTCTCGCGCGCGCGGACGCGCGCTCTTGGCGACCTACAGCCTCTTCATGCGTTTTAGGCATGTCGCCTTCGGTGGAGAGCGCGGCGTCCGACTTGCTCCTTGCTGGCAGCACGCATACCAACAGGGGACGTTAGTTCTTCCTTTGTGCCAGCCAGAGATTCCTTCAGAATTTTCTCGTCAGCAACCATCCCGGTCTCCTTTGACGGCGAGAAGCGTATCCTCGTCCCGTCCTCGGTTAGAGAGAGCCGGAAAAAAAAGGACACATTTGAATGGCCGTCGGCGCTTTTTGTGCCTGTATAGCAAATACTTATCACATCCTTGTTTCGTTGTCATTCTTTTGATTCGGTGCTTTGGCAAGTATGATTTTTCTTCCGGCACTTCCCTTTTGTAACCTGCCACTCTACGGCTCAGTTCCTTTGTTTAGTGCGAGATCGCTGCTTTTTCTGCTATCTCAACTCGGGGAAGTTACCACCTGGTTGGGTTCTCGTATAAGTATAGCAAACAGGACAAAGAAAGACGTACATTGACCAAATAAAGCTTATTAAAAGAGAAGGCGTTTTGGCTTCCCTATGGAATCCTTGTTCACAATGGGGTGACAAAAAGTTAATGTGCCTGTTTAAATAGGCTTTAGCATGCGGCACAAGCACCGCGCGCAAGACGGGGGTAGGGTGTCTTCATTTCGATTGAGGGTGTGTTCTGTTAATTTTATCTCGAGAGACACCAGGTAAAGATGTGACTTCCAGTTTCTTTCCTAGCCAATTAAACTTTGCGTCATCCATTCAATATTGTGCGCAGTCGTTGCTGCGGGATCTGCCAAAACATTTGAATTCACTCTTTTCTTATCCATATCGTTTTGATGTTGGCGCAGCTGCTGTTAAAAGTTGCCCGTCTACCCTATCTAGAATCAATCGCAATACGCGCAGGATGTCTTGTAAAAAACGCCAGGAAAGGCTTTCTTCGGCAGCTGGCCCTTCCCACCAACGAGTGCATGCCTAAGTTTGTGCACAGGAGCATGAGCCACCTGAAAGCCATATCTACGCAGCACGCATGATATGGTCTCGCTTATTCCAGAGACATGAGGAGTGGAAGCGCGTTTCTTTGGACGGGCACGGCCAGCTGGGACAGGGCTGAAGAAACGGTGTTCCACAGCATTCATGGACTCTGAAAACAGTTGCACCCTTCGGGGTGTATATCTGCCGCACAACAATAATCGTCATCTCTCTTTCTTGCGTTTCCTTTCTTGAAAACGCTGCGCTCGATACTTTCCTATCGAGAATGCTCTTTAATGCTGATAACGCGCATGCCACTTGTGACTTGGAAGTACCGGGATCACACCATTAGAGAAAAAAAATGCGGGCAAGACAGATGACGATTATTATTGTCTGGCAAATGTACATCCCAAGAGGTGTAAACATTTCTTGGAGTGTAACCACTTGTTGAAAGATCGTTCCGGATTGCATGCACATCCTAATTTAGGTCTTCAGGTTTCGTGCAAATGCTGCTCGCAAGGCCCAACAGGAAAGCAGCCACTGGCCTCTTGGGAGCGTCATGGTGCACAGACAAGAAATCTAGGTGCCGGCCAATGTGTGTAGTCTTTCTGAAAACGTTTAAAAAAAGCGCACCATTGCATCTTTTCACCAGCACATCAAAGAAAGATAGTTTCGGATCTGTCTCCATCTCAACCGTAAATTGAATGGAATCTGCTAGATTGTTTAGATCTGTGATCAAAGCTCCCAAAGCATTATGCCAGGTTAGGCAAAAACAATCGTCAATGTAGCGCCGGCAAATATTTGGTAAAGGGCTTAAAGCGAACGCGCGATTTTCCAGCCATTCCATTGTCAGATTCGCAGTGGTCACCGAGACAGAGGCACCCATTGGTGTGCCGTGGACCAGTTTTTACTTTGTCGGTGTACGTATTTCTTTGTCATGTCTCATACCGGCCAGACGGGCTTCCGTCAAGATCTCGATTAAAGCAAAGAGCCCTCTCCCGCCTACCCGCCTGCATCGGCAGTAGCTAATGGCGTTCTCTTAGTGAGAAAGAGGTCGCCCGTTCGACTCTCTGCCACAGTGGCCATTTCTACACTTACATTAATGTGCACGTCAAAATATACTGGGTGGTCAACACTAATTCGAAGTTCTTCACACACCGTCACTCATAAGCCAGTACAGGGTTACTGTGGGACGTGTCTGTGGGTTTGTGCGGATATGCGTTTGAAAAGTAATTCAGGTGCATTAATAAAACGTGATGCGGTGTGATAAAACGTTAGTGAAATAAAGGTTTTCTTATTTCGGTAAGCTTTTGAATATTTCTGGCAGCGACTCAACTATCTTTGCGAGCCCAGTAAGCGCGAACGTATTGAACCTAGCTTTAAAGGGAAGTTGAAGAGTCTGTCGAATTCAATAAGACGCTCATATACGGATGCGGGAACCTTATAAACCATGAAGGTAAAATTTTGGGGGCGGGGGATTTTTCACTTAGGAGCGACGCAATCCTCAGTTAAAATTGCGCTGTAGCTCTGCCCCCCGTCGAGCGCCGCGCGCTGCTGCTGACGCTCACGATGCGAGCGGAGACCGGAAACCGCGGCTTAGTGACGTCAACACTGGTGTTCCGCTCCTTCGCAGTCTCCGCGACCGTGCCTGACCGGGCTTATGTCGCCGTGCGTCCGTCCTAATCTGCTTCGCTCGATCCTACATTCATTTATTTGTGTGTATATAGGAGTGGTAGTTGACGTGCGCAGCATCAATTGAACTTTTAGGCCGATCATGCCGGCGTTCTGTGCAGCCTACGCTTGCACGAACACCAGCGGCCGCGACGATGTTCCGATGTTACATTAGTTCCTGCAAGACAAGAAGCTTTCAACTAAGTGGGAGGTTGCTGTGAAGCGAAACAACTTCAAGCGCTCAAGAACAAGTATTGTGCTCTAACCACTTCCGTGACGATTACTACCGGAGTTTATCAATAATGCGTGCTTTGGGATCTCCTAAAAAAAAATTGTCAGCACGCTGAACGGAAGGTCCATGTTTATCGCCCACCCTTGACGCAGGTTTCATCGCCAAGCGCCGCGAATTTTCTATTCGCACGTGTGTTGTGAAACAGCCTGCATGCAGCTACCATAACGCAGTGCAAGCGTAAAGTTTGCATGTGTTGGAAAGCCTGCTCACGCCAAGACGCTGCACTCCCCCTTCTCTCGCACACATAAGAAACCGACCATCTCACGTAGCCGACGGAATTCGCCGGTTACGAGTAGCGTGCGGATGGCGCGCTGATGAAGGTTCTATACTACACGTGGTAAAACAGCGGTAAACTTTTCCCGCGTTTAAACCGTCTGTGTAGACTGCCGACAGCTTTGGGGCAGCGCACAAATGCTGAAGATCGCATCACCGCTTACGTTCTACGAGGAGGCATGCAGGAAC
>NC_091823.1:94520058-94530058 GCF_038994185.2 Dermacentor albipictus
CTGTTGTGGATTCTGTGAGCCACCGGCAAAGCGCTTGAGTCACCTTACTAAGTGTCGAGTGCATACAGCGGATGCTTTGTGTTGTAACTGAATTTCTGTTCATCAGAAGGTAAGGAAAATTGCCTATACTATGCAAAGAATTCGCCTCTGAAATGAGATATGGCGCGGAAAGCATGCGAATAAAACGAAACTTTATTACAACAAACTACTTTGTTTTATGTTACTAAAATGGAATGCTCAAGAATGACGGGTGAAGAATGCAGTTATATTGTTTGCATTGATGTAACCTGACCAATGTAGTTAGATGTAACCTGACTGATGTAACCTGAATCATGTCTTCTTCATTCTATTATTCCTTTTTATCTCTTGACAAGAAACTTCGCAAGATTGGCAATGACGAAATTAAAGAACTAGCGCTATTGGATGTGGCTCTCTCAACAGTGTTTTCTGGTTTTTATACCCATTATGCTGTTGTTATTCTTTACATTCTATTTCTCTTTTTTATGACCGCGAGCTCTATTATAGTCCCCCTGACAACAAGGGCCGCTTCAGGCGACGTTCTGCGATCCGCGCCTAAACTGAGCTCCGTGAAATTTTCAGCAGCTTCATCGGAAATAAGGGTGATGATACAGATAAAACTTAGAGAATAAAGTGAAGCTTGAAAGCAGTAACGCGCTTCAATTTCTACTTTTGCGTTCGACCTTTAGACCCCCTATTGGTACACTGGCGAAAAAGTCCCAGCGTGATGGTTCAATAATAGAACGATTCTGCTTCAGCATTTGCGGAACAGCATTTCATGGTTGACGTGAGTAACTTTTTCTGGATCACCCGCTGGTCCTTTTGTAGCGTAATTTTTTTGGCTTTGCAAGCGACCAGATCTCAGCCTTTCTCTGCAATTTTTGAGCGCAGCTCTTAGGCTCCCGTTGCTGCGTTGAGCGTCGGCGTCGTACCTCGGTGTCGTAACCGAGCGAACGAGCAAAACAAAAGATGAAAGCGAACACGGAGCGCGCGAGGAGGAAATTGGAGGAGGACGCTACAGTGAAAGCATGAGGTGGCGAAGGAGCGGAGAGAAAACGGCCTGCGCATGCGCTGAGTTGTCGTCAGCTGCGGCCGACGCAGCGGCGTGGGCGATCTCACGTTCCCTTCCCCCTCAACCTCCCTCCCCCCGAGAGGGGACGGGTTGAGGGGCCAGGGTAGTGGGACGTTGGGAGTGCTGTGCTCGTCCGCGCCGCCGTCAATCCGCGGTACCAGCGTGTGTGACGCCGACGACTGCTGCTGCAAGGGCCTATGGCGACCGGCTACGAGTAAGGCTCGATGCGACACTCTCTTGGGCGTTGTCGCCGCTGACACTCGTGGCACGATTCGCCCACGACGGCTGGCTGCTCTCGTCGTTGCTGGAACGAAAGCGTGATAAGAAGAGCGTAGTGCTGCGCGAGACGGGAGACGATGGCTGCGACAAGGCGCCACAGTAGCGCGCGTCGTCTGTATGGGAACAAAGCGCGCTACTCCCAGCGCTCTCTTCCTAATATAAACCTATATAATCATAACACAAAATATTGATACGTCAGTACGAAACGCGTATACAGTTGCGCTCAAATTTCGCACTAGGGAGTGTCGTAATCATCGGCGAATATTGTGTTTTTAATTTCTATTTACCGGAATCTGCTTTCTTTTTTCGTTACTTTTTACAGCGAAGCTGTTAAGAGCTACTTTCTCCCCTATCGTGTCCACGTGTAGAAAAAAACTATCATCGTCAGCATTCGCTCCAGCGTCGTTGTCTTCTTCCACAGCAGGATCGTTGGCACTCCTCGGCGCTAGCTGGCGAACGTACTCGTGCCACTGCTCCTGTGGTCATCGCCGTCATTAATTAATTAATCAATAATTAGGGACACAAAGACCTAACCTATAATTGAGAAACGCTAATGAACTGTCGGGATTGACCCATTGATAAACATGGAGCCACACATTTCAGTTTCGCTGGTTAACCGTCTGTATGGAGTGCTTGGTTTGGCAGTTCCTTTTTTTATTTTTGCCATTCTGCTGCCACACTCTATTCTTGTTTGTTCTTTTACAGTCTGTGTTTGTAATCTCCCTCTTCTGCTTTCTTTCCTTTTTCCTCCTTCCTCGGCGTTTTGGATCTCTCTGTGGCCGCTTGCTCCTTCCCCTTCTTTTACTGCAGATGCATTTTCAAATCATAGATTATAATATTTGCATTATTAGCAGGGAGTTCAATTTGAACTACTATGTGAAGATAGTAAGCAGGAAACTTAGCACCCATAGGCCAAATAACAGTAATGCAATGGAACAGTGAGAGGCACAGCTCGCCCTCTCCGACGTGGCAAGACAAAAGTCCTTGATCAGCCAGGTCAGGCAGGCGGAAGACGCCAGTGGAGCCCTGGACTGAGGTTCTCCGACCACCCGTCCTTAAAATCTTTTGCTGTCTAAAAATATTATATATATATATATATATATATATATATATATATATATATAATGCCACCTGGTGTTTTGAGCCAGCGCTGCGTGCCCAGCAAAAACGGTGATTGAAGACGACGAAGTCAAGGATCTTGCGCCGGCTGGTGAACCGTCCTCCTTGTGTCTGACATTTTCGTGTCTGGCTGCTGATCCTGCTGCTTATTCTTGCCTTAGCGCGTGACAAACTGGTGGAGGTGCTGGGTAATCTAATCTATGCACCAAACCCCTCCGGGCAGCAGGAGCTCCAGCCCCGTACCGGTGGTTACGCCTGTACACCGCGCCAGCAGAAGGATCCGTGGACAAGCCCCTGAGTTTGGACTCCTCCCAGAGAAAATGGCAGCTCCGACCACCCCAACCGGTATGGAAGGCACAACGCCGATTCATTGTATGCTACTCAATCCGCGAACGCCGAATCCCTTCCACGGCGCCATACATGAGGACGTTGAAGATTGGCTGTTGCACTATGAACGTGTTGCCGCGTTCAACAAGTGGGATGACGCAGACAAGCTGAAAAATGTCTATTTCAGCCTTAACGATGGCGCACGTGTATGGTACGAGAACCGTGCAGATGCCTTAAGTTCATGGGCAGAATTCAAAAGGCGGATTCTTGAGACATATGCGAGCCCTGATCGCCGAGAGCGAGCTGAGCGTGATCTCCAGTCCCGTATCCAAATGCCGAACGAGAGTGTCGCAATGTACGTCGAGGACATGACGCGTCTCTTTCGACGAGCCGACCCCAGCATGTCGGAAGAAAAGAAGGTGCGGTACCTGATGCGCGGAGTGAAAGAGCAGCTGTTCGGCGGTCTCGTGCGCAGTCCTCCCAAAACAGTGTCAGAATTTCTTTCCGAGGCCATCACCATGGAGCAGACTCTTCGCCAGCGGACACCATCATACGACCGTCAAGTGAACACTGCCTCACCTACGGACTTCTTCGGAGCTCTCGGGGGTCACGTCGATTTCTTTCGAGAGCTCATTCGTTCCGTGATCCGTGAAGAACTCCAGAAACTGTCGCTACCTTCACAGCCGACGCTCAGCTCCTTGTCCAGCGTTCTCCGTGACGAAGTTCAGCATGCGCTTAAAGAACCAGCCTTCAATACAGAAGCTCGACCGCTAAGACATGACAGCCCACATATGTCATATTCGCAAGCTTTGAGGCAACCTGCCCCACCTCCCTCCCCGCTTCGCGCCGCGCGCCCGGCCATGCTCGAGTCCGTCCAAGCTGCCTCGTATTACCAGGACCACCGACCGGCCCCGAGGAAATCAGACGTGTGGCGGGCACCTGATCGCCGTCCCCTTTGCTTTCACTGTGGCGAAGCTGGGCATGTCTACCGACAGTGCTCCTATCGAGAGCTCGGACTTCGCGGATTCTCAGCGAACTCGCCGCGACCTAGGTTCGGCCAGCGTCCTCCTGAAATCGAAGAATACGTTGCCCAGCAGCGCGGATCTCCATCAGCTCGACACCAGTCACGCTCCCCTTCGCCGCGGCGGTTTTCTCCGACTCGCCGTACGTATGCAAGCGTGGTGCAGGGTCGGTCGCCCAGCCCACGACGGGAAAACTAACCACAGCGACCTTTGGGGGCGAGGCCGCTCAGTCTGGACGTGCTCAAGGACCCCCACTGACGCGTACGCGGACCGACGATACATCGACGACGACAGTACCTGCTGATTACAGAAAAAGAATTTCCTTGGACATTCCTGTACTGCTTGACGGTCGTGAATTGAGTGCTTTAGTGGACACTGGAGCGGATTATTCTATAATCAGCGAAAAACTGGCCACCCTTCTGAAGAAAGTGACCACGCCTTGGAATAAAACGCCAGTTCGTACAGCTGGCGGGCACATCGTCACACCACTCGGCATGTGCACGGCACGAATACAGATTCGCGGCTCTACGTTTGTTGCCAGTTTGAGCGTTCTCCCTCAGTGTTCTCGAGACCTAATCATCGGCATGGACTTTCTCAGGGAGCACGGCGCTATAATCAACATTCGACAACGCCTCGTCACTTTCTCGACGAAAAGCGCCACAGCGACAACCAACACCATCCACCCTCGAGCATCTCTTCGTGTTATCGATGACGCTGTCACGTTACCACCGCGTGTAAGTGTCGTGGTTCAAGTGGCATGTGACAAGCTCATACACGGTGAAGCAGTCGTAGAAAGCAATCGGTCTCTCCTGCTTTCTCATGGTGTTTGCGTAGCAAGAAGCCTTGTCGATCTCCACGATGGCCACTGTGAGGTTCTTGTCACCAACTTCAGCTACGAACACCGGCACCTTTTCCCCGGTACTGTCATCGCCTACGCCGACCCGATCGCCGATGTCACTGAGTGTTTTGTTTCCGAGGCAATCGGCACTGCTGACGCACCTCTACGCAACGTCGACATTAGTCCAACGCTTCCTGAAGAGAACAGACAACCCCTGCGCGAGCTGTTGCTTGAGTTCCACTCTTGCTTTGCACGGTCGTCGAAGGTACGTCAAACATCGATTACGAAACACCGTATCATCACCTATGACGACGTGCCCCCCATACGGCAACAGCCTTATCGTGTTTCCCCGACGGAACGACATGCTATTCAAACGCAGGTGAAGGAAATGCTTCAAGACGGCGTAATCCAGCCTTCATGCAGTCCCTGGTCATCGCCAGTCGTTCTTGTTAAAAAGAAAGATGGCACGCTTCGATTTTGTGTAGACTACCGGAAGCTAAACAACGTCACAAAGAAAGACGTGTACCCGTTGCCTCGTGTCGACGATTCTCTGGACAGGCTGAGGCACGCGAAGTATTTCTCCTCTATCGATCTGAAAAGCGGCTACTGGCAAATTGAAGTCGATGAGCGTGACCGCGAGAAAACTGCTTTCGTAACTCCGGACGGCCTTTACGAATTTAGAGTACTCCCTTTCGGGCTCTGTTCCGCTCCAGCCACATTTCAGCGAATGATGGATACCGTTCTCGCTGACCTCAAATGGAAAAGCTGCCTCGTCTATCTCGATGATGTCGTTGTCTTTTCGGAAACTTTTGACGAGCACCTTCGACGCCTTCGGAATGTACTCGAAGCCATTCGATCGGCTGACCTTACACTCAAGCCAGAGAAATGCCATTTCGGTTACGAGGAACTGAAGTTCCTTGGTCACGTCGTAAGCGCGGCGGGTGTTCGGCCTGATCCTGAGAAGACTGCTGCCGTAGCAGCTTTTCCCGCTCCAACCGATAAGAAAAGTGTGAGACGATTTTTGGGCTTGTGTGCATATTATCGCCGCTTCATTGAAAATTTTTCGAAGATTGCCGATCCGCTATTTCGCCTTACGCGTGACGACACGCCATTCCTCTGGACTGATGCACAACAGACCGCCTTTGCGGAGCTACAACGTCGCTTGTCTTCTCCTCCCGTGCTCGGTCATTTTGATGAGGATGCCGACACAGAAGTACGCACTGACGCCAGCAATATCGGTCTCGGAGCTATCCTGGTGCAACGACAAGACGGCACTGAACGAGTCATAGCCTACGCGAGCCGCACTCTGTCACGCGCAGAGTCCAATTATTCCACCACAGAGAAGGAGTGCCTCGCGGTTATTTGGGCTACCACAAACTTTAGGCCGTATCTCTACGGGCGGCCATTTAAAGTTGTGACTGACCATCACGCTTTGTGCTGGTTGACCAACCTCCGAGACCCTTCTGGACGATTGGCACGTTGGAGTCTGCGACTCCAGGAATTCAACATCACCATCGTGTACAAGTCAGGCAGGCAGCATGAAGATGCTGACACGTTATCACGGGCACCTATTAAATTTCCGAATCCTGACGAGGAAGACGACAGCGCTTTTCTGGGAGCCCTCAGCGGGCCGGATCTGCTCGCTAAACAGCGATCGGACGCTGAGTTAAGACCCGTCATCGATCACTTAGAAGGCGGCATCGCGTCCATTCCTCGCCCACTTTCGCGACGGTTGTCGTCATTTTGCCTACGAGGGGGCATCTTATACAAAAGAAACACAGGTGCCGGCGACAAACCACATCTGCTAGTAGTACCTCAAGCCCTTCGCGACGACATCCTATTAGCCTGCCACGACGAGCCGACATTTTCGTGTCTGGCTGCTGATCCTGCTGCTTATTCTTGCCTTAGCGCGTGACAATATATATATATATATATATATATATATATATATATAGAGAGAGAGAGAGAGAGAGATATCGAGTTCGGCGAAACCTTCTCGAGCAAGGTTCACCACCCTCGGAGCTTCTCACCGGCCCCATCAGCATACGAGTTGCGAAAACTTTCAATGCCAACTGAAGCAGCGGGGAACTCTCGCTTGAAAGGAAACTCCATTTATTGCTTCGCAACACTGTGGAAGCAACCACAACGACGGCTCAACGTCTCGGCACGGAAATTCGCTGAGCGCGCAACCGCACTGGCGGCACTCCACAGAACTTTATGTCGCTTATACCGGCAACTAAAACAACCGAAAAAAAGATCGCAGTGCTGCGCAGGTTTCAAGTCTTCTTATCAGGAGTGACAAGATGAGTTGTTCAATGCTTCGTTTTTACTTCTTTTCTTTTTTTTTGCTTGGCAGAGGCGTGCGGCTAAGTGGCCATCAGTCGCCTTCAAGAAACGCTGAGACAAGCTTGCATACTGCTCAGTACACCTTGTTTGTTTTCTTTCCTCTCCTTGTGCAACACAGACGTGTAGTCTCTTCTACCACTTATCTCAAGCGTGACCTGGCGTTGCAGGTTTGAAAACCCAGCGGAATTTTTTCGCCAGTCCGATTTGCTTAACTTTCCCCTTTGACTGCGCCATTGCGCCATTTCTGCTTACATGCTCGTAAAAGTCGAAAACAAATAAAAAAGCAGGGATACATTTCACGAAGTTTCTTACAGGTGGCTATAAACCTTTTTAAAAGTGCAGGCAGAAGGAAATAAATGGCAATCACGTGTATGGCAGCAAGTGTTATCATGATACCATCAGGGTCGCACCGAAACGCGAGGTAAGCATTAACGAAGTTGGTTCGTATTTTTGGTTCATAGTTTATGCGAAATTTTTCTATCCATTTATTTCGATATTGGTGTCATTCCAATTATTTTTAATCATTGAAGGCGGTTTTTTGTATATATGCTCATCCTATGTGGAATTATCAGCTTAAAACCTAAAATCAGCGTTACAGTGGAAGCTGCCCGTTTAAACAATTAGAACTGTTTTACCACACCCATGAAAGAAACACGCTTAAATTCTAAGATATCAATGGTATCCACTTCAGGAATTTCTAGTAAACTAGGCCGTACCTCATCTGTCTCACAATTGCTTGCAAATAAATTGCAAAACTCGCGCCCAGTGTCACGCAAATTAGTAATAAGAATCAGTCGCTTCAAACAACCACCTTACATATTGCTGCGAGGAATCAACTCATCTTTACAATCCGCCAACAGGACATAATAGAGTGCCCGGTATTATCAGAACTGCAAACGAATTCAGGTGGGTTGCATTACATATACCATTACTGCTCACCTTAACACAAGCATTTTTTGTAGAGACACCACTTCTCGACCCATCTACACGTCATCTGCATGTCACATTTTCTGAGCCGATTTTGAGAATACGAAGAAGAAGCGTTTGGAAGAACCAGCGGGTACTGCAGCTTTCTAATATGTTTAAAAACAAGATATAGCCGCACGACGCACTTTAACTGCCACGACATCACCAGCAAACAGACAATGGTCAATCGCTGGTTCGCCCTGCATAACAATACGGTAAGTTGTACTTCAAGCAAGGAAAAATGCGTTGGGGTTCTATCACTGCTCTTTGCACTAAATAAGTAAAGGCCCTACACAAAGTCACGAAAATTAGGAATCTGCAAAACTAAGTGTGACGGTACTTGGAGAAGACAAATCTCGTTAATCGTGAAACTTAACGTCTTTGCATAGGATGCTGCTTTCCTCACATTGCCCGAAAATATAGAGGCAAGTCAGGACCTGCTCACACTTGTACCTTCATTTTTTATGTTAAGTTAATGTCAACACAAACAAACCTTTTTGACCAATTCGCCTGCCTAGAGAAGCAGCAGATGTGAGTCCGTAATTCTGATTTGAACCCTCTTTTTCGTTCACCAAGCAATTTGATTCTCCGAACCACCAGAACTGCCTCGTTTTCAGCTACCAATCTCTTAGTCGTATAAACGCCCGACTGCACGTTACTAGTGACGTTAACATGCCCAGCAACAGGCCAATGAAAGCGTGATGCCACCTTTGCGGCCTGAGTACTTTAGTCAATTCCTATGTGACTTTGATTTAAAATTCGCTTGAAGGTGAACCCCATTTGTATACACCTAAACGTTGTGAGTAATTTACTGCGCTGTATCCCCTCACCATTTGCACTGAACACTATACAGGCGTGCGACTGTGGCGTACCACCTTCTTTCAGCTACTGGTTTTGACCGCTTCTCGTATTGACACGTGCATTATTTATCCTTTTTTTACGGGGACTGCATTCCATCCACCAACACATTAAAGTTATCGCTCAGTTCAAGACGCGCCTACATCTCAGAGAAATTCCAGAAGAGTGGACACTCGGCGAAAACATGTTCGCCCGAAAAAAAAAAAGAAGTACGTTTCGTGATTTATAGTGCTCCTACTCTGTTCTTCACCGTCACTGCAACGTGACAGTATTACACAGACACGCAGCGGGGGGTCGACAGTAACGTATGTGTAATAAAGATTGCTAGTCTGAAATTGTCGCGCTGGACCAGCTGAAATCTTTTTTACCGTTTCATGCGCAATATTTTTCTCCTTCCCCTTTCTGATTTCGAGTGTTTTGCAACGTCAGTCGGCTCGGAACATGTTCTCCACCGTAGCATTGAACGAAAGCGGACAGAAGTCTAGTTCAACGTAAAACACCCTACAGTAGGCCGCAAACACTTTTGGGGGGAAAAATATGAAAATAAGCTGCAGCTTCCCAGATGGGTCAGAACGGAGAGACGAATAACTACCGTGAGATGAGCCAAAAGACACACGAATCCCGTACGGTATTGATATAGTATAAATAGGGACAACTGACTAGAAACAAAAACGTATTCTTTCTCTGCAGTACATTGTGGGAGGTTCTCCGGTAAGTGATTGAGAAACGCAATTTTACGTCGCCGAGGTTCGCAAAGCACACGGCGTCAAGCCGTGGTAAGACAACCTTTCACTTGATCACGGCTATAGGCTGTGGTTGACCAACGAATAGCATCCTTTAAGGTGGCAGCAGACGTAGCAGCCTTTCGTCACATGGCCCCAGACGCGCCCTGAGCACACATATATAGCAAAAGAAGCGACGGAAGGCTGTAGGCCGGGACTTGCAGTGGGCTGCGCGTGGAGAACTAGAGAGCCGCACGTTTCATTTCAGTCAGCGTGAAATAATGCGACAGATTGTCAGACTCCAGTGACCGTTATATGGATCAGCAGTTCCCGCTTCTGAAGCTACGGGATCACAGGGAGAAGCTGAGAAATGACTTCGAAGGCGCGCGCGAGCATTGACACGGCGGCATGGTCGACGCATGAGAAGCCTGCG
>NC_091823.1:94835058-94927558 GCF_038994185.2 Dermacentor albipictus
AGCGCGTTTATGTGTAGTGCCACACGAGTGGCGACGAATCAGTTTTAGGCTCAGGGCAGATGATTACTTCGTAAGGAACCCAGAAGACTTGCTACCAAACACCACCAAACACTGCACTACCGCCAAACGCCCAAAATGGCAGCCACGCGTTGAGAACAATATCGCTAACGGAAATAACCACGAACGGCTGCAGCAGCTGATGTAGATACAAAGAGAGTGGAAGTATAATGGTATAAGGAGAGATAAGGTAGAAGACATCGCGACCGATAGCGGGGGGTGCCATCTCGGGAACGGAAGAAGCACAAGCCGCACAGGCGGCGGGTGGTTGCGAAAGGGGTAGAGCCCACTGCGGAATCGACGAGGACTGCGAAGGTCCTCGACCTGACGGCAATGGAGACAAACGATTGTTTTCCACGCGTCACACGAGAGCTCTGCACCAAGCGTTCCCGAGACACAGAGGCAGCGGCGATCGCCGACGTCTCCTATATACCCGCTCCCTTTCTCTTTCCTTCTTTCCCTCAAAAAGAATGCTCGATGAGTGAACATGGTGGCTGGATACTACAAAAAAGAAGAAAGTCGAACAGTGAGGGAATGCTACGGACGGCAAGGAGAAGAAGCGATTACAGATAGCCATTATCAGCACTCTGTGCCTATTTCTTCGTGGTCGTTTCCCTGACGCAACTCCGGCACGCTTCGTACTTGGCTATCGGCAGGAAGTGAAATAGTGGCAAGGTGGCATTCGCCTGCGCAAAATAGCAACGGGGTGATCAAGACCAAGTGATACGAACGCGACATATGCGATTACGGAGAGATGCGGAGAAGACACCATGCTTTTATTGCAGTGACCAACCATATCCTACTGTAAGCTGTGAAGCAGGGGCAGCGACACAATCGTTAACACGCAGGCTTTCTTTTAATGTGATATGGAAATTATATGGACACTCCAAATGAATTCTTGCCATCGTCATCACCGTTGGCGTTGGCATCGCCGCGAGGTTCCGTATATATTCAGCTATATGTACGCGATGTGCGCATGCCATGCTATTTGACACGCGGTATATTTGGGTTATATTGTCACACCATTCTGTCACTGAAGTTGCTCATACCAAAAAAAAAAGAAGGTGCGAAGA
This sequence comes from Dermacentor albipictus, assembly GCF_038994185.2. NCBI lineage: Eukaryota > Metazoa > Arthropoda > Arachnida > Ixodida > Ixodidae > Dermacentor > Dermacentor albipictus. The sequence goes on from NC_091823.1 coordinate 94,836,189, forward strand.
AACGAAAAGAAGGATTCATTATTTGAAGGTGGAATTCAGCCTCGAATCATAATGTTCCTCTAGCGCAACAGCCCGATGCTTTAAGCGTTCGGCCACATTTCTTTTCTCCTGCGTTGCCTTTAAAGCACAATGCAATTGCATAAAGCAAGAGCTCACACCACCTGCATGCAAAATGTGATGTTTATTGAGAATTGCTTAAAGTTCACCCAGTCATCCAGCAAAGCCACTCAGTCGGGTTGTTCAGCCTGCATCCTGAATACTTCTCTCATGTATCGCACATTCGATCAAACTTACCTTGTCTTTCACTCGCGTCATGTCGCATGACAACTAGTTGTTTTTAAAGGTTGAGAGCGTACCAGGGTGCCACTTTTTCAAATTCTTCTCTCTCGCTACTGCTAGAACCCTGAGACTGCTCTGCCATCGGGATTGGCACACATTCTCCTGTCCTGTACTCGCAGCAGAGAACGATACATAGACGTTGTGCGGTAGTTTACCACTTTCAAGGTTAACCAACTTTGAAACAAAACATGTCAAAGTTCTTCGCGCACGTAAAAAAAAAAGAGATCATGTTGCCGTCGTCCCACTATTGTCGTCAATGTCGTCGTGGTCTTGCTGCTGTCGTCACACACTTGCTCTCGTCACGCACGTAATTGCTCCCCTTGCGCAAAGGAGTTTGTTCTTTTGGTAACGTTATGCACATTCCCCAGCAATGCTCGTAGCCAGGTATCTGCAAAAATGCTCCGAACAACACCTATTCCCTCTGCACGATTTCTTCCTTCATGGTTAAAAACTGTCTTGATAAAAAAAAAATAAGACAGCAAACCCGCACAAATTTGCAGAATCGCAGTCCGCCGTCTAGCAAAGCTGTTTCTTTCAAGCCGTTGATTGCATTAGGAATGTCAGTTGCCTGTAATCAAACCACATATTTTAAAACGTTGCATGCACACTAATCACTCGCTTGGAACGCTACACGTGTATAACGTTCTTGAAGATTTGTTTAAGATATTTCGGAAAATGACGTACTTCAATCAAATTGCTGGCAATGTCCCCCAATTATCAGAAAATTTGATGTCGGTAGCAGTTTCCTTCTCCAGCACAACTTGTACAAGTAATGTACACCCCAAAGGTCGTAATCAAATCACACACTAGGGACTTTTTCAGCATATCGCTGACCACCTATTCGCTATTTGCAGGAATTCGCAACGAGGTGACTCGTTTTGTTCAGCAAGCACGAATGGGAAACCTAATAGGAACCTCGTATAACGTATGAAAATAGAGAAAAAACGACGGTTCAGCAAGTATTGGCAAAATTTATATTTTTCTAGTAACGTTAGTTATTAACGTTATTTTTCATCAAATAGGAATTTGGTGCGACATATAGGAACACTGTTGATAAACATATAGGAACACATATAAGAACTATTTGAACATTGTTGATGGCTTTATAATGGCTGTCAAGCACTTGCTAAAGATTTTTTTTTTTAACAAAGGCTGCATTTCATCTATAAGGGCATTCGTCTTCGCGTGCACATCGTCCACCTGTGCTCAATAAATTACGTTCCTTCATGTCATTTTCTCCACATTTTTTATACATATGGTAGGGGCGGCGATTATGTTTCTCCCGGAAAAGCAAGCTAAATTCTGCGCACTTCAGGGCAACCCCTACATTTCCCTTCACGCCTCACTACACTTCACGCCTTGCCCGAAAACATGCCTCCTTTCCTTCGCACCTCCACCATTTTCGTTTTCATTTCTAAATATAAGCTCTAGCATGTTTTGGAATATCATCAAGTTACGCACATAGTGTTTTCCACTGCTTCAAGTTGCACAGCTTCGTTGTAAGAGAGAAAGAAAAAAAGAACGTTGCAGAACAGTTTCGAAATGCATCGCACGAGCCCAAGCGACTAAGAGTACAAATAGCCAGAAAACACACGCACATGCACGCACGCACACAAACACGTTATATATATATATATATATATATATATATATATATATATATATATATATATATATATATATATATATATATATATATATATATATATATAATTGCTAATAATTGCTATGAAAACGGGAGTCATATATTACAGAAGATATTGTCACTTCTCAGCGCAGGCACTTTCAGGAGCGCCGTATAAAAAATGTATGGATACCAAGCCGTTAGGAGGGAAATTCTGCACGTTCCCCTCATGGAAGACCAGGAGGTGTATGTAATTTGGAAAATGCATTGTGCGTTTCAATTCATTCCTCCTGATGCGGCGTTTCTACCACGACAGTGAAGAAGTGAAGGTTGTATTTATATTTTGTTGTATATGTGAATCTACATTAAACATTGGAAGCTAAGGATGGGCTATGATCTCCTTCGCCGGGAACCCAAGCTTTACAATAATAACTTTCGGCGTTTCCGAACAAAGAGTGAAAGTAGAGGCAATATCTATTCGTTAAAAGTACAAATTGTTTCTACCACTGATTTTCTAGTGAAATGCCGTAGGCCATTACCAAATTGTTTTGGCAATTTTTCCTCGTCATAGCTTTAAATAACGGCGACCTTCCTTCTTCATAATATTGTTGGCCTCATTCAAGCTGGAATAGGCAGACTCAGCAGACCTGGGTCAGTGACCACGCTCAACAGCCCCAATGAAATGTTATATTTGACATGACCTAGCAACCCGAGTCGTGCAACGGAACGAATGTTTACATGAGCAATGCTCAAGATTAGCCTTAGCTTGCACACCGCTGTGCTCTGCTCAGTGACTGCTATCACTTTGTCCGCCAGCAAACGACAAAGTTCATCCTAAGAGGCGGTCCGATTTGTCGGTGGTCCGGTGAAATTTACAGTTCTCCGGTTCATCACAAACGTGAGTCAGGGACAACTTTTGTTAAAAAAGGTAAATTAACCAAAGCAAAGAAACTTTCAGGTAGGATTGTGCTGGCCGCAGATTTTCGGTCGAGTACTTCGTCTTGAACGGAGACTTGCGGAGTGTGTTCGCTTCAGGTGCGCGGAAGTTGGTGGGGGGCCATCGCGACAACCTCTAATCGCGGTGTCGTAAAACCCAAAAGCCATCAAAGTTGAGTGATTCTCTTCTGCATTGCCTCGTTGATGGCGTGACACATTATATTTATTTATTTACTTAGTAATTTAATATGTTCTTACAGGCCTCGTATGAGGCATTGGGTAAGAGGGGCGTTACAGAAGGATTAAAAGAGCATATATATAGCGCATATAACAAAACACAACAGACATATATCATTAATAGACAGCGGAACAATGTTATACACATCTTATACAAGCAGTAAAGCATTGCAAAAATATAACAGGGTCGGTAATGTACATATTAGAAAAAATACAAACGATGCACTTATTCCGATAGACAATGTAAATAAATGTAGCCACTTCAGTAAATACACTAAATAATACTAAAAAAACAAGAATAATGAGCGAAATAATGAGCTTATATACAAGAGAGTACATAACTGGAAAACAGAAGAAAATTCATTGTGCAGTTTATTGAAGTTGGAAGGTGGAATATGAACTTATGAGCTGGCGGAATTTATCGGGATTAGGTTGGGAGAAGATGCAATCAGGAAGAGCATTCCACAATCGAATGGCACGAGGAAGCACCGACCAATTGAACGCATGAGTGTTCCCGTAGATGCACGAGAAGCTGAGGCGATTATATAATCTGCGGGATGTGAAAGGTGCGACTTCAAGCCGTAAAGAAGATTTCCTAGCTGCATGGACATACTTGTGAAATAACTATGTAAGCGCAAAATAACGTCGAGTACTTAGTGGCTGAAATGAAATATCAAGCTTTATTTGTGAGATGCTTGAATTGTAGGTGTAGTTACGTGAGATAAATCTGGCGGCCTTATTTTGAACTGATTCTAATAAGCTGATGAGGTTGTTATGATGGGGTGACTAGAATGGAGAGGCAAAATCGAGCTGGGGGCAAACAAACGTCTGATGAGCTAGCTTGAGGATGTTGGAGGGGGAATTACGTATGTTTCAGCGTAAGTAGGCCAGTGACATTGAAGCATTAGCCCACATAGTAGTAACGTGATGGGTTCAGGAAATGATTGGTGCGAGATTAATGCCTATAGCATTTGTAGGAAGTAGCTGTAAAAATTGGCTTATTATTTACGTTATATTGGAGATTAGAGATAGAGAGAAGGACATTAGTTAGTATTTAGATGAATTAAGAGTCATTAACCAAGTGTCACACCAATTCAAAGTGAGCTGAAGGTCGTATTGAAGAATGAGGTGGGTATTGGGGCTGGTTATAGGGCGGTAAATAATGCAATCGTCTGCGAATATTTGTACTCGGGATGCTAAGTTATTAGGAAGGTGCTTAAGAAGGCTAATAGGTATTAAGTATTATAAGGAAGGTAATTAGGAAGATACTATTAGGAAGGAAGTTATTAGGAAAATTGTTAATGTATGTTAAGAATAGTAGCGGCCCAAGAACGCTACCTTGTGGCACGCCGGAAGTCACACAGGAAAGGAGCGAAGAAAGATTGTTAACGATTGTAAATTGTCGGCGATTAGAAAGAAAGTTCTAAAGCCAGTTAGTTACCTTAAATGTGACCTGTTAAAATAATTTTGGGATATGGAAAAGTAAAATTAAAACGCAAACTTAAAAAAATAAATGTGTGCTGGCAATGCGGTGCGTTGGTGGAGTATTACAGCTGTGCATTTATTAGTGCGAACGCAACTATAATGTTATGTGAGAAGCAAAGCACGATCTTCAGCATTGCGTAGGTAAACGTTGAGGTTTACAACGATGCCGAATGGGAGGAATAATTCTGAGAATTTTGAGCAATCTTAGCTGGCAGGCAGTACGTGACGTTGTGCCAGAGATTTATTTATGACTGGATTTAGATGACTTTAGATTTAGATGACTGGATGCACGATATTGAAGCGCGCGGTTTATTTTTTACAGCGCCTTTGTGTGCATTATTGTATGATATACGTTAACTAAAAGGAATGTGATAGTTGTTTGCTATTTTGATGTGGTCCGTTAAATGTATTTTGTAGATCGCAGTAAAGTGATAAAGCGTGTTTTTCTTTGAGACATGGGAAATGAAAACGAGGTGGAGACTTGCTTGCCCTGTTGGTTGACTCTTCGGTAGATTTAGGCCTTAAATTGACACACTCAACACGTCTGTTACCTAGGAATGTTGTTTTGCTTCCATAGTCACGGACTTCTGCTTTTTTTTTTGCTCATTGGCGAAATTATCTTCTTTTTTTTCTTCTACTCCACTAAGATCTTAGCTATGGAGCCGTGAAAGTTAGACACGTCAGATCACCATTGGCAATTCCCTTCCAAATAATTTTTGGCTTGGTGCAATTTTCACAGCATGTAACGTCGCCCGCTTTATCGGAACCCCGTACACAACATATGTACTGCTAGTCGATTAGAGACTGGAGCAGACATTTGAATATAGACATCTGGCATGGAGCTGGCAAGAGTCTGAGAGCACGCGTTCAAGCAATGTACAGTGCGAAAATCAAGAGCAATGGGGCTCGAACAAGTGCGGTACAAGTTCTTTAAAGAAGTGCTACCTAGACTTCCACGCAGGAACACAGTCCCCAAAGCAATTAACCCTGCTTAGTTCCTCTCCTTGATTAACGAATCAACCTTGCAAAGCAGCCGTATTCCACAATATCCCTCCAGGTCATGTTTTAGAGGCAATAATTAGACACCACAGTGATCTGCACAGATACTTGGAAACATTTCTTTCGATCACCTCATAAACTACGTGCGATATCATAGCATACTAATCAGCATTTAAGCTTACCAGAAGGCTTCAGGTAAAATTAAGAAGTCGTACTACGCGCAGCATTTGTTAAGGACATTTATTTCTTCGTAGTTTCATGTTAGGAGGTCACAAAGCAGTGCACCTACGCGACGCTTATTCAGCAAGAACCTAGTGAGACCCGATCAGTGAGGTGTGTGCTCCAAAGGTTTCTATGTGGTTTCCGCTGCAGACTTAGGGAACGAACACTCTCGTCAGTTCACAGGGTCTTCAGGTTGGAGACTCCTGCACCAGGTTACGGTTAACGTGTAAAGGTCGCACCGGGACTGAAGTCTCCAGAGAGAGACGTCTTTCAGCCGAGTGAGAGGAGAGGCAACATACACAGGGATTGATTAGGCTGTCCTGTTGGAGAAGAGATTTTCGGACTACAGAAACAAAAAGGCGGTGGTGGAATAGCAGGTAAATAATGGCTGTAAAAGAGGAATCATGAGAGCGCTTGGTCTCTTCGGTTAGATTCTTAGATCTAATGCGGCAAATCTGTTGTGCGGTGGAAGATAAAGATCGTCATGTAGCCGAAAGTAGCATCAGGCTCTGGTAGCACGAAGCTACAAAGGAAACCTTCTGTCGATTTCTCAGAAAACTTCAGAGTTTAAAAAAAAATGGACGGACTCGGCTGTTAAGTCAAGGAGTGTGCTAAGTAGCGTCACTGCAATGCTCTCCTTTAAATGAGATAAAATGAAATGAAATGTTTATTTCACACATAGTTGCAGAGTAGCCAGAGAGAGGAGACGACGAGCAAGGAGCTGCCTGATGCAACTAGAAGGCCGTCAGGCGTCCGTCTATCACACGACAGCGGTTGGCGAATATGGTCGTGACAGTTTTACAATTCTATCCTCAAAAACGGTGCATTTACAGGCACCTCATACTACAGGAAAACAGCAAGGCGTATGTAAAACCAAGAAAAACAGTCATAGCTGCTAACACTTCATACATAATTCTTCAGTTATCAAGAAGGGTGCACACACTAACACATTATTTTCTGATAACAGCTAAGAAACTGTTTCACAAGACACATACAATTATTACTCGTCAAAACAAATTGTACGGATAATTTTATATTCTAGAATTAAAAGAGTTAAAGGAGGTGACGTATAGAAAGCAGATATTTCTGTGATGTTTCTTCAAGTAAAACTTTATTCTGCTCAAGGATGTTAAGATAAAGTGATCACGTAAAGCGTAAAAATTGTCTAGGATACGAAGTGAGGCAACTAGCAGTTATCAGAAAATAATGTATTAGTGTGTGCACTCTTTTTGATAACTGAAAAATTATGTATGAAGTGTTTGTAGCTATGACCATTCTTTTTAGCTTTACATATACCTAGCTGTTTTATTGTACTTTGAAGTGCCTGTAAATGCACCCTGTTTGAGGTTAGATCAGGAAGAATCGTGACGTACGTTATAAACAACAACTGCATGAGGAACTAACTTAAGTGCAGATAACATGAGTGCCTTATTACGTTGAACAGCATCCTTGTAGTGCATGCATAGTATTCTGAAATCGTGTAGTGCATTTATTTTCAGGACTTTAAACTTTGCGAAGTATTATGAAGTCCGTATTTGTGTGCCATGGTAAATTACCGGTAAGTCTGACAACCCGCTCTTGTGCAACTAGCAGCGCTTGGTTATTCTATTTCCTCTTCGTTCCACATACAGGTGAGCTGTACGGAACGACAGCTAAAAAAAACGATTGTAAATGAGAATTTTCCCTTGAGGTGGTAGCAAATGGCTGAGTCGACATAAGAAGCTGTTCATTTGTTCTTTTTTGCACACATTTTCAATATGTGCGTCCCAAGTAAGTGCCTTTAAAGAGAAAAAAAAAACGGACCCAAGGACTTTATTGGCGGTATATTAATAATGTGACTAATACTGACCCGCCTAGCATTGCTCGTGGGTTCAGCAATCACTTTTATGTAATTTATAATATCCGTGTTCCTTCTGTTTATCATACGAGCCGATGCGACCAATCTTTCTTTTTGTTTCCTGTAACATATGAAGAAGTCCTTAATGAGATTTACAACTTAAAGGACTTGTTGGAATTTCTGCATTTCAATTAAAGCTTGTTGCTCCGACTATTTTTGATGCTCTTAGTAACTTAATTAACCTTATGTTTTAAACCGGTATATTCCCTAAAAGCCTAACAAAAGCTAAAGTATTTCCTGTTCATAAAAAAGGTGACAAAGCTCAAGTCGCGAACTATCGCCCTATATGTATTTTACCTTCAATTAGTAAAGTTGTGGAAAAATTAATACTTCGTCGTATTAACATTTACGTTAACAAATGTATCTTGCTGAAACCCTGCCAGTTCGGATTTCGTTCAGGAAGCTCGACTAACTTGGCTTTGCTAGCATTAACTGATTATATTCGACATTCACTTGATCTCAGGTACTTTGTTGGCTCGGTCTTTTTAGACTTTACTAAAGCCTTTGATACAATAAACCACAAAGATTTGTTTACTAAACTGGAGTCTGTTGGCAGTTCTGGTCCAGCTCTTAATTTATTAAAAAGTTATTTATTTAATTGTGAATTAACAGTGTACGCAGGCGGGGCTTTCTCTGAAAGCAAAATTATTAACCAAGGAGTGCCTCAGGGCTCGATTTTAGGTCCACTATTATTTTCCATTTATATAAATGGAAAATAATAGTGGACCTGACTGCCTTAATTATACCCTACCTATATTATACGCAGCCGATACGACTGTTGCCCTCTCGGATAAATCATTACTTTCGCTAACTTTGAAACTAAACAGTGATCTGTCAAAAATTACTGAATTGTGTAACGCCAATTTTCTAGTTATAAACCCTACGAAAACGCAATTCATGTTATTTAAGCCATCACAGAGACATTTACCTTGCTCTTCGACCATAACTCTGAATGGGCATGACATTCCTGCCTCTACTTGTGTGTCTTTAGTTGGCATCAAATTGTATCGCCACCTTAAGTTTACTAACAACATTGCACACATCAAACAAAAAACAGCATTTGGCATTAGAGCACTACTCTAATCACGTGCATTTTTTACAAAGAAGCATTATTATCGTTATACTTCGTTTTCATTCATAGTCATATCATTTATGGTATCGCTTCTTGGGGTAATACTTATCATTGCCATCTTTCCTCTATTCAGCACATTCAAAATCATGCTATCCGCATTAAAACGCGAAGCCATTTTTTCTCTAACGCATCCTCACAACTACGTACAAACCTCATTCTTCAAGTTACTGATTTGTTTAACTACCATTTAGCGATATTATATTTCAAATTACTAACTCAACAAGTTTCTTACAACTTCGTTCGTTCTGATCTCCTTTTTAATTCCAATAACACAAGATTTGCAGCACAAGTAAACTTGTTGCTGCCTTTATGTCATACTAATTACGGAAAGATGGCTTCCTCTTTTTTCGCGTTTAAACTTTGGAACAGTCTTCCATATTCCATTAAGTTGTCACCTACCTTGTACTCTTTCAAATATGAACTCAAGAATTATTTGCTGTCTGATTAATTTCCTACAATGTTATTTTGCTATTTATAAGCTGTGTAATTATCACTGATTGTGCATCTTTCCTCTTCCTTTTGTCTTTCATGTGTGTCGTCACTCAGTTTGTTGGTTATATTTTGCTTATTTCATAATTTGTTTCTCTGCTCTGTATTACGCTTTTTTTTACATAACTTCTAATCCAAGGGTCCCGGTGCAGTCTGCGACCTTGGGGCCCTTGTCTGTATACCATTTTTTGTAACAAATTGTTATGAACGAATAATAAACGGAAAACAAGTTCGAGTATGTGTTACCTATAACAGTTCATAACATATAACACGGCAATCCTTGTCATAAGAATACCATACTGGCTTCATATTTAGCCTGGTGTCGCTCTAAATGATGATGGTAATCTTTCTTTTTCATGATGACGCGTAGAGGTCGCGACCGCGTCCTTGCACTCAGTGGACCTTGATGGTGAATTTGGACGACTTACACTGTCTGCCTATTCCTTCATAATCTTTTTTTTTTTTTGCAAATAAGTTCAAAGTTACACATTGTTTTTGTAAGGAACGAGTAGTTGGTTAATCTATTCAACAAATGTATGCTTTAGTTAGCATATTCTGACAAAAATGAGAAGATGTTCGCTTCTGTTCCGTGAACGTCACTAGATTCTACAACCTTGCTAGAAATTTCTGTGTAAACTTTATGCCGTATATATAAAGAAAGAATCCATAGACTATATCTTAAAGTATGTGAAGGTAACGATAATGACACTCGGTGGGAACACGTTCGAAGGCCGTCACGTCCACTTCCTCGCAGTATGCAGCGCACGCAAAGACACCCACTGTCTCTGATGGAGACAGCGACGAATGAATGGGAGGGAATAAGATAAAACCAATTGGTAAGGTATTCAGTCGTCATTCTTTTCTTTCTTACTTTATTATCTTGGTACCCGCAGTGGTAGATCAGTGGCTATGGTGTTGGGCTGCTGAGCACGAGGTCGCGGGATCGAATCCCGGCCACGGCGGCCGCATTTCGGTGAGGGCGATATGCGAAAACACCCGTGTACTTAGATTCAGGTGCACGTTGAAGAACCCCAGGCGGTCAAAATTTCCGGAGTCCTCCACTACCGCGTGCCTCATAATCCGAAAGTGATTTTGGCGCGTAAAACCTCATAATTTAATTTATTTTCTTGGCGTCCACTTTAAGAGCGCAGACATTAGGCGCCCGTCGAGCGTCGACGTCATCAGCGCCCGTCGGCGTAACCGAGTGAACGTGCACTGGAGAGAAGGATGAAAGAGCAAATGTGGGCTCAGCGGGGGATGAAAGAAGCGAGAGTGAGGAGAGAGCGAGGAGGAAATCGCACGAGGAGCGTGCAGTGGAAGCATGAGGAGGAAAGCATAGGAGGAGAGTATGGCGATAGGGTGAGGAGGAAAGAGAGGTGCCGCATGGGACATGCTTCACGTGGCGTCCAGGCATGCGGCGAGCGCGTGCACCCATACCATATATGAAAACAAAGCTCTGGCATGGGCTTCGGACTCATTGCGCATGCGCTACTACGCCTGCGCCACCGTTACGAGATGCACTTTGCGTGAGCACCGGGTTCCCGTATTCAGGCTTTCTTTCTGAACAACGAGCGACGCAACTGGTAAAAATGCTTCGTCTGTCGCTGCTGCTAAACGAGCTGCCCGAGCAGAGGCTCAGCACCGCCACCACCGCGAGGGCCCCGTCGTCCAGAAGCAAATTATTTGCCACAATAAATCACCAATCCAAAACACTTAAACAGCTGCGCTCAAAATTCGCATTAGGGAGTATCGTAATGTCTGGTGAATATTTTTGTTTTATGCTCCTCAGCCCCATTTCCCACTTTATTGTCGTCTGTGCATACGACAGCGAAATACGAACAGACTTCGCCGTTCCATCACTCGTACCGCGTTTACATGATTGTCAGGCGTTCAAACATGTGCGCCTTGCGGTAGAAACGCGCTCGTGGGGCACATGAAGTTAAGGGTGATGCATGCGACTAAACACACGTCACAGAAACCGCCGACTGGTCGACCAACAAAGCATCCCACGTATACTCAGTGCAATCTATGGCAGCCTCGTATCGCTCACGAAAAACACGATGAACAGGAAGAGAGCCCTAGCGTATCGGACACGCGCTATCCCTCAGAAATTCGGAGTGGCCAGAACGCGTCGACACGTGCTAGAGATCGTCGATGTCAGTTATGGAAGGCGTTTTCGCCGACTAGGCTTAGTAAGCAGGCTGCAGGCTACAAATAAGGCATTAAGAGGATCCTTACGGGTTGATAGAAACTGCCTTGTTCTTACTGATAATTTGTTTCATGGTTTGTCTTTTTTTGTCATATTTGCATGATCCTCACCCTTATTTTCTACCATTAACACTCAAGAAATGTATAAATAGCAGCAACTGTATTTCATTATACCAAATAATTGTTATTAATATTAATCTAAACACGATCTAAACACGAAACATATTTCAACAGCACAAAGGGAAGAAGAGAAGCGGGCCGGCAAATTGTCAACTAAACACCTCACGCCCAGTGGCTTGACTACATTCAATATATTTATCATGCAAGCGAATTGCGAATGATAAAGATTGATTTGATATTTATCCTCCCCATATGGTCCCGTCCTTCTGGGCGTTACCGTGATACCCGTCCATTATGGTCTAACTAGGTGAGATGGGTTTGTATACATGGGCCGCCACAGTTGCACGGAACTCCGAATATCTTTTCAGTGCTTTCACGGGAGCAGTAGAATCTAAGTCTGGGTATTGCAGGCAATATGAAGTGTACCATATGATGCTTAAGGACTAAATGATGCTTGCGCACACACAAAAGCGTTCACCACAAAATGAAAGGCGTTCGCAACGCTCAGACGTCTTCGAAAGATGCAGCATCGCTCTTGTCGCCCTCTGTGCGGACGACTCTCGAGTCGACGATCCCAATGTACTTTTATTCTGTGAACGCTCTGCCGTACAGTCGGCTACGGCGGCTCCTTTTTCCTCCCTTGTTGCCACAATGGTGTAAAACACACAATTGTCTATATGGGGCGGGCAGTGCGCATTGCTCTCTGACTATCCGTCATGCTCCAACTCTTCCTGCATGCTGCGCCATATGTCTGGCAGTCGTTGGCTTCCCATGCAATGCCTATGTAGTACAAAGAACTTGGCTCTTGTAGCCCCTATTTCCTCAGGCGTCATGTGGGCGATGCCAGCTTTATTCGGAAATCGCACCTGGCCACGGCGAGATCACTGCTGCTGCCATCCCTGCTGCTCATGAGCGTCAAGATTTAGGGCACGCAGCACTTGTATGCAACACGAATCGCATTTCTCAATGCCCCATTCCTTCCCCTCGGACCATCTTTCTCTGCATCTAATTCTACAAATGACACTCCAGAAAGTAAGCACATAAATATGCGCTTCCACACGGTCACTGTTTATGTCAATGTGGAGGCTCGACGAAAAGCAGCAAGGCTTCTTGGCATCCGCCAATACCCTTTCATTCATTTGCTTATTTTATTCATTTTTATGAGCTATGAATTCCAGTAGGACGACTGCTGTAGGCTAATACTGTGTCTCGGACGCCCCATCACCGGCAACAGCTTTTCGCCTCATGCTCGACGCTACCTTGGTGGAGATGGCTGCTTTATGCTCTTGGCCTTCTCGCGTTCCCAAGGTGACGAAACGCGTGAAACAAGATACACATAGGTTCATTTGCGGTAGCCTGCTCCTTCTCTTGTTGCTACTGCCAACAGCCGCGCAGTCTGGCTGTCATCCAAGGTAAATAAGAAAAATAACCCATTTGAGGATCAAAAGCTGACTTTGTATTGAGGGCGGGTATCGGGAACGTACGAAGAAAAAAATATTTGATAAATAAACCAAAATATGCATTATTTTCGATGAAAAGATACGAAGTTGAATCATTGTAAATAATCATCATCAAGATGTACCTAGTTTTGTGTTCTCTGCAGGACGAAGGCTTCTGTCAGTGATATCCAATTATCGAACGTATGCGCAAGTTTGCTAATTTCATTACCCCTGTAATGGGGTGTATTGATCAGTTCAGATGGTAGCGTCTGTTCGTAACCGAGAAGGAAGGTGACGCAGAGCAGGAACAGCTGCTTGCCCGAACGGCTCACACTCGTGCCAAGCACTGGCGATCCGGCTGGCCTACTGGTTGCACTGCGGGCATGGGACAGACGATCTGGCTGGCCTTGTCCTTGTGCTCGTCTTCTTCGTTACAGTTACCCCCGGTGCAAAAGCGGAGCTGTTCTGGCGACTTACGGCGTGGAGACCAGCGGGTCATAGAATTGTTTCAGGTGGTGAACGTGAACAACATCCCGTCCAGGGCGGCGCTTCTCGGATGTCCGTGTGAGCGGCCCTATGGCATAGTTGACCAGAGAGGAGCGTTCGACGATGCGGTATGGTCCATCGCACTGCGAGAGAAGTTTTGTCGGAAGTCCAAGCGTGGTAGAAGGCACGTACAACAAGACAAGTGTGCCGGGAGCTTAGTTCGGATTCGTAGCGTCACCATCACGATTGGCTTTTTGTCGTTGTTGGTCGGCGGAGGTGAACTTTCGGGCTAATTGACGGCATTCCTCGGCGTATCGGGTGACGGCTGAAACGGGAGCCCACTCTGACGTATCTGGTGTATAAGGCAAAACCGTATCGATGGTATGGGAAGGATCGCAACCCTGGAGAAGAAAGTATGGAGAAAATCCTGTAGTACTTTGTGTAGCCCTATTATATGCGTACGTGACAAATGGGAGGATGATGTCCCAGTTTGTATGCTCCGATGAAACATACATGGCGAGCATATCACCAAGGGTGCGATTGAAACGCTCCGTAAGCGCGTTAGATTGAAGATGGTACGCCGTAGTGGTCCGGTGAACTATGCGGCATTGAGTAAGCAGAGCTCCAACCACCTGCGACAAAGACATCGATACCCAGCACCTCCACCAATTGTAATGGGGTGTATTGAACAGTTCAGCACCTGTTCGTAACCGAGAAGGCAGGTGACGCAGAGCAGGAACAGCTGGTTGCCCGAACGGCTCGTGCTAAGCACCGGCAATCCGGCTGGCCCATTGGTCGCACTGCAGGCATGGAACAGACGATCTGGCTGGCCTTGTCCTTGTGCTCTTCTTCTTCATTACACCCCACCTAAATTTCTGCTGTCCTCAACTGCGCTTCTTTTCCCTTGGCTACCCTTCGGTAGCTCTAATGGTCCACCAGTTATCTGTCCTGCTCATTTTTACTCGTAATGTCTACTAGAACATTGGCTAGCCCCGTTTGATCTCTGATCCACACTGTAATCTTGCTGTCCCTTAACGTTACTCCTATACAATTAGGCTCCCAGATAAGAGCCATCACATAAAATTTGAATGCTGGTTATACTAATGTTTATCTTTTGAGCAATAATGCTCATGCACGCACGCACACACACAAACACACAAATAAAACATTAGTGTCGCTTATAGGGTATGCTCATCTAATGTTCTTATTGACCTCAGCATTCGGGAAGCAAGCGGATGCAGTGAGGTAGATTGGTTTTGCTGCTTGTAGGCACCTAAACGTACAAAATTAAACAGGTCAAGAACTATGAACGTTATAGTAAACAGATACAATCCATTTCAAAAAGCTTAGTCTTACCAAGGCACCAGTAACGTTATGAAGATGGAAACGCATGGCATTATAAAACACTAAAATGTCTAGAAGCTGAGGGGCTGTGTATCGTGCTGGAAGGAAGATTGCGACGCCATACTTAAACTGGTCGCACATTTAAGAACAGTTAGGCGGCTTTGTTATTTCTTCTGCTTCTAACTTATCTCGACCTTTACGTGTATTAGAGCTTTAAGACTGAAAAGGCTCGCATGACAGCACATAAACAAAAGCCATTTAGTGACATGGGAAAGTCAGCGTGAAAGCTAGTACCTACAGTACTCCACAAATAAATCAACTAAACAATACCTCCCACAAATTACTGCTGATATGTTGTTGTTTGGCTTAGAGCACAATGATGGGCAATTTATCACTTTCTGTCCTGACACAACGGATGCAGTCACGAACACCTGCGTGCGGCGGGCTCTTCAAAAGGCGCCTATAGTGTGTATGTGGGCGACGGCACGTTGTGTTGCTTGAGCAGTGCCGCAGAATAGCCACGGAAAAATAAATCATCCAGGAAGTCTTTCACGAATGACGGTTGCCTATCTGTCTACAGCACTTGAGTGAATGAACCGTCAAAGCCTAACCTTAATTAGACGCTGCCCTATGGCTGCTAACTTCAGCAAGAAGCCAATATCCTAAAACATCGCGCTCACAATACATGGAGCTTTCTTCAAGAAAGAATTGAGGATGAGTTAGCTTTTTTCTGCTCATTAGATTTGTGTGTTTGAATGACGACGTCGTTTCAGATAAATGTATATGCCACGCTCCTTTCTCTATGCTCTTGGCTTCGCCGCATAGCTGCGCTGTCAAGAACATAACCTGATTTACAGGAGGTCTGCAATATATTCTGTTATGTTCTTAAAATAACCGATGCTTTGCCGTAAATAATAACGATTATGAAAGTTCACTTGTTCAACCACACGTCGGGGAATATTGCCGAGCTCATAGTATAGCATATGACCGCTGATGCGCCATAATCCTGGTTAAGCAAGCTCCGACCATTTCGGCTCAGGAAAGGAGTAACACTCTAACGAAGTCTGGTCGTTCGTGCGAGGAATGGTAGCACGTAGTCTCGAATCGACTCACGGACAAGCATGCAGCAACCGCTCATGTGCGCGCTCCATTTTACGCAGTGAAAACGAATGCTCGAGATAATCTTGCTGCCACGATAAAGACGCGCCGTAAACCTCTGGTGAGATAATAACGCGAGAAAATGACGCAGGTTAAGCGGCGCACAAGATGATGTGGCTTAAAGGATAACGAAGCGGTTAGTGAGGTCAGCAGGGGCTATGTGTGGACTTGAGAAAGCAAATGTTATGTAATACAGCGTGAGACAAAAGAAGATTTCGAAGTGATGGCCATATGACGGAGAAAGAAGCTGCTTCGCTATATGAAAGAGGAGAAAGAGGTGTAAGCAGCCAAAAGGGAGTGGTTAGGGGAGTTCGTTGGCCCTGCATCGATTATTAATCATCCGTCGTTGAGCTTCGGCTGCGCAACAGCCTCCTCGAACTGCCAGGCGCTAAAGCATCGTACGTTTTCTTTTCTTCTTTTTGTTTTTTTTAGCGAAGCTTTCTTTGCCTTTTCGACAAGGTATGGCATTCTTGGTCGTTCCCTCGATGGATGCACTTGTGATATATATATATATATATATATATATATATATATATATATATATATATATATATATATATATATATATATATATATATATATATATATGCAGTGTTTATTTCTTTTACTTCAAACAGTTCACTGAGCCTAAAAAAAGTAAGTTCAATTGCATCACTAGAGATTAATTATATGTCCAAACGAACGTCATTAGCAAAAAACTACAAAAAACAAAAGGAAAAGGAAAACGAATTTGCTTACTGCTTAAACTAACTACATTGAAAACTTTTCCTAAATTTACGGCAAATCGTTATTTCGGAAAGTTGAAGGGAATCGTTATGAAAATCATAGTTTCATGTTTCCACCCTTCAAGATGGCCAAGCATACCGTAATAACTGCCATCAAATTATTTGTTTGATTTACCGGATTGCGCACGAAGCACCGGGAAGGGTGCGGCTCCCCCCTGTGACGTAGTAGGGCGGAGTAAAATAAAGCGTCGCCATGTACCGAGGATTAACACGGTCTGTCCCACCATTTTTACTGAAATAACTCGGGAGTTGCGCAAAATGCCTATTGGAATCAGCTCATGGGAAGAGCGACGTGCAACGGTAGCTCCGCTTTACGCCACACTATTACGTCACAGAGGAATGGACAGGCTGTCGTGCTTCACTGTATCGCGGGTGTAGTCGAGTAAATCGAACGAGCATTTTGACGCCAGGTATTTTGGTCTACCTGGCCATTTGGAAATTAGGAACACATAGCTAGGCTTTCGCGACAATTGAGTTGTCCTTTTCATTATAAACATGTGTCGTTAAGTTACTTACGAAGATATTAATCGACGTAATTACGTTAATTCGCACTGAATGAATCACTGCGTTCTTTTTTCTTGCAAACGACGTCCACCTAGGAATATAATTCATCTATAGAATCGCATGTGCAACTGAATACGGACCCCCGTGTAGGTGCCCATTCTAGACCAGTTTCCCAGAATGGATGAGCCACTGCGACAAGAAAGCTTTGAAGCCTACAATATTTTTAGATATGTGTAGAACGCCTTATAACCCACATTGTTCCATCGATAAGCATCGTGCATCGTCTTCCTACTCGCGACCACAGACGGCCAACAGCTACAGACGTATACAGCATTGTTTAAGCGCAGTGACAGACGGAGGCATGCAAGTAGCTGCACACAAGGCCGAACCTCTACACTCAGCAAGCTACATGCAGCAAGGACATATATATGATATACGTAAGAGAGAGAGAGAGAGCAAATGATAAATGAAAGGTAGGGAGGTTAACCATGACTGAGCCCGGTTGGCTACCCAACACTGGGTAAAGGGAAAGGGGGACGGAAAGATTAAAAGAAGAAGAGAAACTCCACTGGGGACATCGTTCAGTCACTCAGCCCGGATCACAGACGCTGACTCAATCCTGTAGCTTTCAAATATCGCAGCAGCGCTTTTGTGGCCTTTTGTAGCTGCGATATGCGAGGCCGTGGTCCCAAGATCTTGTTCAAGGTGAACGGTTTTCCATCGAGCTGATTGAGAGCTGTGTAGAGATCTTGTCTTTCATTTTCAAAAGATGGGCAGTAGTACAGTAGATGTTCTATAGTTTCCTCAGGCATTTCACTCGGCGCTATCAGCCATTCCAATCAAAAACGCATATGCATTCGTGAATGCGACGCCCAAGCGTTAGCGGCACAGCACTGTTTCCTCATTACGCGGAAGCCCTGGTAACAGCCGCAGTTGCATAGACGTAAAATTTCTGTTGCTTCTATGCGGAAGAGACTAGCCGTTGTCTTTATAGGGCGAATACATCTCTTTCTTTAATTTTTTACCTCAAAAGAAAAAGGAAGGCTGGAGCTTGTGTCATCTGCTATGGTGGCTAGCAAGAAGAATAAAAAAAAAATTTTGCGGGATTTAGATTACAAATTGCGAATTTAGATTCGCGATTTGTAGAGATTCGGCGCCGCAAGATACCACGCCACAAGATTCGGCGTGGTATTCACGAACGCTTCTTCTTCAAATCTTTCCATCTTTTGAATGGACGACAACCCTGCTTGTGACGGATGCAGCTGAGAGGAAGCGATCAGGCACCTTCTCTGTGACTTACCCCTTACAGTGTGGCGATAGAAAAGTGCTCTCGACTGCTTTCGACCGCATGAAAGAATCCTAGGACACTTAACCAGTCCAAACCCAGTTCAACACAGAAGACCTTAAGCGTGTTGCTCCGATGCTCTAGAACTTGTGGACTGTTTGGCCGACTGTTCAAATGGTAACGCGTTGCATCGCGTTCGTGTGCGCATTGTGTTTTTTTCTCTATATCGTTTTATTTCTTCTCTCCTTCTGTTTATATAACACTTTATTACCTTTACCACTTGCTCAAGCAGCAGGCAACCATCCGGTATTTACACCGGCTAGCCCTTTGTCTTACCCTCTCTTTCTCATCGTACTCTTCCTCCTCCTGCTTCCCCTTTCTGGCAGTCATCTTCAGTGCTTTCTGCATAACTTTTTTTCATCGAAATCTGTGCTTCTTTTGCTGAAGTTAGGGTAGAAACGTTCGGCGCGAAGTCAAGGAGGCTGCCACATAAGTAGACGTTAAATGTTTCAAGCTTCATTTAGAGAACTAATTCCGTGCACAGCACTCAGAAAACCAACGAAACCGGTGGTCGTTCTCTTCCATACCAGTCTAACAACTTATGCATATATATTTCGCAATTTACAGTTTCTTATAAAGGATGCGATGCGCATCCAGTCAAGCAGTTAATATTTTCACCTAGCTCTGACTACAATGTTGTGCCGCCTTAGATGGTACATTGAGCTTAGTTAATCGCTCATACAGAGAGAGCTAGAGAGATGAAAGAAAGGAGAAAGCAAGGAAGTTAAGCAGAGTGACAAATCCAGTCTGGTACCATACACTGAGGTGCAATGAAGGTAGACAGATAAAAAAAAAGTAGAGAGAGACAAAGGGGGGGGGGGGTGGCACAGACGTCACGATCACAAGCGGTCCGATTACTGCTCGGCACCTCAGCGAAGGATCACGTGCAGCGCAAAGAACACCAGTTCCGGTTGCAGCCGTCGGTGCAAGTCTGTTGCCCTTAATATATTGGACACAAGTGCTTACCTCCTATCGGTTGGCACCAAGTTCCACAAGTAGCTGGCAAAGGGAATGCTGGCCTTTATACGTAGTCAATATTGTGGCGAAGAGGGGAGGTAAACGAACTGCTAACGGTAAAATATGAAAGAAGGAACCAGTGATACGTTCTGCACAGCATAACTGCATTAGCGCAGTTAAAAAAATTAAGAAAGGAAAGAAAATGTGTTGTTTTAAAAAAAACAGAAAAGTCTCCACGGATGTAAAGATTATTGGATTCCTGAAACCCGATGCTGGCTTCCTTAAGAATAGACAACTAACTATCAAGACGAGTTCTTGAGGCGACCGGATTCGATAACGACAAGGATTAGATAACTAAAGTTGGGCATATTTGTTGAATATAAAAAGAAAGTGGCCTCCACCATCTGGTGAGCACAGAAGGCGTAGCTGTTGGGCGCTCTTATCTGATTTCTCACCAAAATTCTTATTCTTATCTTATTATCTTATTCTCACAACTAAAACCTACACTGAAGAGTCAAGTCATCTTCGAGAAACCTCACGATCGAAAATCAACAAACAACGACTTATGTACGTTCGATCTCTCATATGAACGTCGCAAAGCCATAAGCGACGTTGCAGGAACTGTACTCACACGTCATAGCTGCTGGAACAAAAAAAGTTAGAGATTGGTATTTTTTTTTTTCGGGCGAAGCGACTGGGGTTGTTGCAACGATTCCTCCGCGAATACGTTGTTTTGTAGTTATTGGGTGCATAGCTATTTCCCAAGGCACTTCTCTCCTGGCTGACGTGAGATTGAAATGTTGTCGTGTTTGCGCCGAACGGTCGATCAATCGAGCGCTGCTTCGGCGAAAGGCGATACTCATTTTTTTTTTCTTTCACCGGCCCCACTCGATCCAAACATGCCCTCTTGATTTTGACATGGTGAAGGACGAAAGCAGAGGCTGTTGTGTTGATTCAATTTTCTGTGCCTCTCTCGGCACGTGAGACACTCATGACAGCTTCCTTGCATAAAAAAAAAAGAATAGCAGCCTCGACTATTCATTCAATTCTCTCGGCTGTGTTCCTCCGTTCCATTTTCTTGGCAGCATGCTATTGATTCAAATTTCCCCCAAAGAAAATACAATTTTGTATGCCCAAGGCAAGCGTATTCGTTTCTTACGGAATGCAAAATTATAAAAAAGAAGAGCTGAACACTCTTTAAGGTAACCATTGGCCTAGCTGAGGCGTGTAAACACAGTATCGACGGTGGCAATAGTGAAAGACTTCAGTTAAGTAAACTACCGGCAACATTTCACATCGCACGAACATGTCTATAATTGAACATGTTGGTGCACGTATACGTCTAAGTTAAAGTAAATGCTCACACTAGAAGAGCAGGGCACCGTGCAATCAAGATGCTTATTTATGGGGCTATCGTATAAAACTTTGTTGTTCACTCATACGCTGCGTGAACACATTTGTGCAAAGCTACTAATTCTGAAACAAGAAATGCAATAGATTTCATACTTTCTGCCGATTCCAACATAGTGCAGGATGTAGAAGTGTCAAATAGGGTAAAGCGCAGTGGTCATAGGTTATTGAGGTCCAGAATTTACCTCAATATGAAGAGAGAAAGGGTAAAAATAGTCAAGAGGAAAACGGGCAAAATAGACGCAGTAAGGGTAAAAGCAGACCAGTTCTAGGTGGTGCTTGCAAACAATTATGCAGCCTTAGAACAGAGAGATGAAGATGACAAAGAGGTAATTAATGTAACCGTAACTTGCCTGGCTTCAGAAGCAGCAGTTGAAGTGTAGGTAAGGCGCCAATGCGACCAGTAGGTAAGCTCTCCGAAATAACAAAGGACCTAATAAAGAAATGACAAAGAAGGAAAGGGTCCAACCCAAGAGATCAGATAGAATTCGTGGAACTGTCAAAACTAATCAATAATGAGAAAGGAATGGATATTCGAAACTAACGTGAGAAAGACTAAGGAAGCAGTAAAAAATGGTCGCAGCATGACATTAGCGAGTAGAAAACTTGGCATTGGGCAAGCGATTAATTAAGCAGCCTTTTCCTTCGCTTTCCTATTTCTTCTTTTAGCCGCCGTGTAAGACGCCCTTGACACGCCAGCTAACACGCGTGCGTTGACAGACCCGGGGGGGGGGGGAGGGGGGGGGGCTGGCCTTGGCCTTGCGCACAGCATTCCTTTACTCTCAATTCGACACGCTAACACATCTTCCATTGTTGCCACACCCTCCCGCCTTATACCCTCTCCCCTTTACAAGAACCCCGCCTATATATACTGTGGCGAGAAAATCATACGTCGCCTTGAAGAAGACAAGTCCACTTGTCGAAACGTTGACTCCAGCTTTCACCTTGTTCACGTTTGGCTCATCATCTTGAATTTCCATCTCCCGCATTCCCCGTGTTTTCCCTGAAGTGTCTGTAATAATTAGAATTAATTAGAAATCGCTTAGACGACCAGGGACGAAATTTAAGATAACTCACAAAAATATATTTCAACACGAAATTCATTGGTTTCGTTATAGATATGATATAAGAACACGATTTTAGTTACAAGCTTAGTTACTGAAGTGTTTTAAATATTTATAAATAATTAGAAATAACGGATTACCATGCGCCAAAACACGGAATCCTAGATCTGCCACGTAAGCATGACCTTGACCAAATTCCTGGAATGCCGGAAGTAGAAAGCAGAAGTAATGGCGTCACACACAAGAATGTGGCATGATATTTAACCGGCTAATTAATGGAAAACAGTTGCCTCCGAGTTCGGTTCGTGCGTTGCGTTCGCCTAACGCTAACCCAAAGATCACCAACAACGAGGTGTGTCAGCAAAATACACCTAAGTAAAAGATTAGCGTCGCCTATACATTTTTTTAACTCTCCTCAGGGACGCGCGAACTAGGCTACGTCATGTAATTCGGAACAACCTGCCAGGCCATTGAAAAACCAATTCGTGTCAGGCAGCCTTATTAGAAGCTAATATATGAACAATACAATAGAGAGACCTGCTTTCAAAAACAAAGGTTTTAGTGAAACTTGACGAAGATGATAAAAAATGTCACAGGCCTGCGCGACACACCTACCACAGCCACAGCGTAAGCAGGAGGAGTGGTTCCATAGCAGCTCCATTTTCGGCACCACGCACTACAGAGGGTCTTCGCGGCGTATCTCTTGGCGTAGTTTTCACGAGATTGACCTGAGCTGTCCGCCCGGCGTCGACGGTGAGCTACGACTTATGCTGCTCTCTGCATAGCGGTTTGCTGAGCCCGACGTTGCTTGGTTATATCCGAGCACGTATCTCTTCGATTCGCTTCTTCAGCAGCGGTACTCACCTTGCCAGGAAGCGCCACAAAGTTTACCGAAAAGTAAACACAGGAATCGAGCCTACGCGACGCACATGTCACATCCTTTGACCGTCGCACTATGCGATGCTGTTGATGATGATGATTTTTTGGTATCCCCTTTGTTACGGGGCGGCGACAAATAGTCACCTGACCTGCTTGACTTCACTATAGATACAGCTACATGTAGCTGCTGCATATGGGGACACCCGATGAAATACACCGCAATTGCAATGGAAAGTTTACACGCATCTATGCTACGCTGCGCGCATGTCACATCTCGTGACAAGTGGCATGATTCGATGCTGATGATGGTAATGGTGGTGGTGGTGGTGGTGGTGGTGGTGGAGGAGGAGGAGGAAGTAAACTTTATTGCCCTAGAAGAGTAATTCAGTGGTCGGGCCGGATGTCTTCATCTTCTAATGGTTGATGCCGATCTCCGGCCTGCATGGTTGGCGCCCCTATTCCAGGGCACCACTGAGCGTGGCTGCTCGTCGGGCATGATCCACCAGCCTCCGTTGGAGGCTAGGGTCGCCGCTGGAGAGCACGCTCTCATGCTGCTCCGCACTCGGATTTTCTATTTTGTGGAATGCCTTATTCGTATTGCACTCCCATGTGATGTGATAAAGTGTGGGTATTGCGCCACACCACGGGCATGTGTCCCTGTATTGACCTGGGAACATTTTGTGTAGTTTATGTAAATTTGGGAAAGTTCCTGTCTGCAGCTTTGGTGGTGGTGGTGGTGCTGCTGCTGCTGATGATGATGGTGATGGTGATGATGGTGATGGTGATGATGATGGGGATGATGATGATGATGATGATGATGATGATGATGATGATTTATGGGCAGCTCCTCTGAAACGGGGCGGTGACAAACAGACACCTAACCTGCTTGATGTAATCAGGTATGCTATACATGTTCTTCATTCTAGCATTTTTGCATACACATACTGAACCTTTTTCTTCCTCAAGACAGTTCAACTATTTCTTGGCGAATCCCCTATAGTGGGCAGGAGCCTGGTGATAGCTGCGATGTAGACCGGCGGTAGCGGCGGTGGCGGGCAAGATCGCCAACCGAAGCGGCTATCGGAATTAGCCCCAAACAGCTTACGCTCTAAAAATTACTGACTACAAGTTCTCTCCACTCCTTCTTGGTGTTCTGGCGTAGGAAAGTTTAATTTCTCTTAGTAATGGTCGAATTCCTAATACTTGCATATATGTCACATGTCCCATGCACGTGACTTGTGGTTGCATTCTTGGGTGAACTGCATGTGGCGGGAAAAAGGCAAACTGGAGGCAAATATTGGTTCGAAACAGGTTCTATTTTTTGTAGACATTTAGTTAAAATAGGTCATTCCAGTTGAGCTCCGCAATCGACATGCCACTACAGAAAGCCGACACTTTTTCTTTACATGCTTCGAGGAAGGCGCATACCAATGTAAGCGCCAAAGTGCAGAGTTTAGTTCAATTTAAAATAAAGTAATAGCCTTCAATTCAAAGGTATGCGCAAGTTAGCCAGAAAGCTGACTTGAAGATGCAACCAAAATATTTGTAATCACACTTCATACGGTACGCCGTATCTAATAGAGTGCACATACGACGCACCGATGTGACCATCGGTGCGTCGAAGATTAACAGGAAAATAAAAAATAAAAATACGAGCACCAAAAAAAGACGACCATTACTGTTAGGAAAGATTCGAAGAGCAATGACAACCAGAAAAAAAAGTGGCAGAGCGAGGGAAAATATAACACCATGACGCAACTCTAGGAAAAGAACGGGGAGCAGTGGAACCGTTCTGTTCGCTTCCACAGAGAAGGAACCAGGAACGGCCCATGCGTGGAGGGAGGTAGAAAAATCTTGAATCTCTGCCAGCTATAACCCTTCCCGCAGCAGAGACGTTAAAAGTTGCGGCTCCTTCCCTCGACTCCATCCTTAACCCTTGCTCGCAACCCGCACCGCATTGTCCTCTACGGCGAACAGACGTATCGCAGCAGATCGATTCCGGGATTTCGCTTTCCAAGTGCGCATTCAGCTAGGCGCTGTGGAGCCGCATACAACACAGTGTGTGTGTGGGGGGGGGGGGGGGGTAGGATAGGCAAGAGATGGGGTGCCTTTGCCTTCGTAGAAAGCACAAGCGACAAACGGCGCCACCGCCACAACGACACGCTTACAAAGGAGCCGATGACATCATCTCCGGCGGTACAGCAAGAACGTGCGGCTCCTCATTCACTTCCTCGGCTCAGGCCCTGTTTAGTAATTTCGATCAAAGAAAAACACTAAGCCAAATGTGCAACGCCATTCACTTTACACGGCGAATGCAATTACGTCCAGTTCCTTCGCGCGGCGTCCCTCGTGGCGGACGCGCTCAATGCTTCCGGCTGTAGGCCTGTCAGTGATTGCACAAACTAAATTTATATTGTTTGGAGTCACCAGCGGACATTGCTCCCGAGGTACAAGACCACGTTAGCTTGGCCCGATGAAGCAGGTATATGAAAAATTTCACTTTCACGAAACAATGTTTTTACTCCGCAGTGCACGCAGTTCAACGCGCTGTTTAGACCCAACGAATTGCGGAAACGACGTCGATCTCCACAATGCGCACCCCGAGAATACTGTCGGCGACACAAAGAGATGATTATCGCAGGAAATTACTGCACGAATGCACACAAGCACAAACAAAGGGGGGACAGCCAACAAGCGGACACGTAGGAACAGTAAGCGCATAGTGTTTCTATGTGTCTTTGCCCGGTAATTCAGCACGACCAAATGAGCCCGTGTTATTATATATATATATATATATATATATATATATATATTGTAGAAAGCCATCAAGCACTGACACCAAGGACAACATAGGGGAAATTACTTGTGCCTAATAAAATGAAATAAAGATATATATATATATATAATGCTACATTTGGACTCTTTCGTACTGCAAGGTACCTCTAGCTCTTTTCCTGTACGTGCGTGGCTTCCTTCGCACAACAGAAACCCCAAGCGAAGCTTCACCTCTTGTGTTACAAAACAATTTTCTCCTACGAGCCCATATAAGTGAAATTTTTATGGCATTATCACTGCAGGGATCTCCTTGCAGAAATCTACAGCGTCGTTAGGCTGTCACCGTAGTTGCAGTAGGTTATAATCGTATCGTGAGTGTCTTTTACGGCTCCTTTAAGGACGAAGGCCTCTCCCAGCTACCTCCAATTACTCTTGTGGACTCGATACTGCGCCTGCCAATTCCCCCTTCTCATCCATTCAAATAATCCTATGACGTCACCGACTGCATTTTTCTTCCCTTGGTTCCCCGCTTCCCTCTGATAAGCTCCCGGTCAAGCGCTTTACGCCGTCGCGTGATCTGTCCTACTCCATAAAGTACGTAGAGTGCGTTTTATTGTTTCCGTCTTTCTTTTACACTTGTGAGCTCTGGTGGACCGAAGAGCACGGGGCGCCCTGCACGGGCCGAACAACTTCCCGTTGTTTTAGACTTCTGATGATACTGAGCAGGATTAGAAACTTTACCATTAATAATCGTATCAAAATTCTGAAAAAAGCAATATGAAAGAAAATTATGCTTTTTCTTTTCGGGAGCGCTCATTCCAAGCTCCTGTACGCAGGGTTACACTAGTGCACTCAGACAAATCCACTGGTTGAGTAAGCCATCGCAAAATCTACGATGTACTTGTGAAGCACCGAGTAAGATCCCTCATCGCTCTCTTTCGTGGTGCAAATGCACCGGTTGAATAGCGTAGGAATTGCCTGAAGAACGAATTGCACTAAGAAATGAACTGTAAGAAGACGACGTTAAATGCGTCAATTCCTTTTGAAGCGCCAACAACACTCTGCTTGGCCAACAACACTCTGCTGGATGACGCATGAATTCAGAGTCGACATATCTTTTCCATTGTGCTTTATGAGATACAGACAGAGAGAAACTTCGAGGCCAATAATACGCTTCTGTATTACTGCTCCACTGACTGGTCATGAGCTTTGCAATTCAGACTTGCGAAATTCTCGGTTCATGTGTCAACGCCGCTTCAGAAACAGTCTGCCAGAAGAGCAGAAATTAGCAGAAGAGAAATATCGTCCAGCACGCTACAAGCGTCAGCTAATGGCGATGAATAGTTTCAAAAAGAACGTTAGCATATAACACTTGGTTTTTTTTTTGTTGTTGTTCACAGGAACCACGGTCATGTGTGAACCTAAACCTGGTATTCAGAGTTCCGCAGACCAATAACTGAGGTTCCTGACAGTGTGCTCTCATCAGAAACCTTGCTCACTTAGATTATATGAGCAAACAATTATATGCTACTCCATGCGCCGAAACCTGACTTGCGTCTGTCAAGCTTAGACAGAACCTTACTGTTATATAAATATACAAAAAGCGGCAGTGTACCACTGCGGTCGCCTCTTAATGAACGTTGCTGTTGCTGTCATTCTTTACATCAGCTTTATTTTCGCCTCTTGCCATCTGTTGTTGATGTCAATTGATTACGAGCTTTTTATGCGATGAATATTAGAGTCCCCACAGCCGTTAGAGTTTTGAGGGGCAGCTAGCTCATTCAACCTAATCAAACAAGAAATCGAGTGGTTGAAGTTTTACTTGTGGTGCGTGCCGGATACCTAACCTGACAGTGCTGAATCGAAACGAAGCCTATGTTTAAACAAGTTGACTCAAATGAGAAATCAAGATATCAAACGAAGATTTTTTTTCGTGCTTTTCACTTCCCTCGGCCCTGATCCATCTAGTGTCCTTCTTCTTCCTCTGCATTTTTGTTGCAAAATAGGAAGTAGGTGAACATTCCAACGCCGCCAAATTACTAAGTAGCTTTAAAATAAAAATCTCTCTCTCTCTCTCTCTTTCGTTCCTTACGAGCGGTCGTCACGATCTTTGGCGGAATCTCCTGTTGAACGGAGGACCCTCAGCACTCGTCTGATAAACCTCAGATTTCACTTTTTGATATCGTAAAAATGCCAGCCCATAGGTGTTGAAGACGGAAAGCACAGACTAGAAAGTGTCGGCCAGCTGAAGGTTTTCGCTGCCACAGCAGAGCCCATTCGAGGAGCAGAAATGTAACTACATTCCGTCGCCTAATAAAAACAATTGCGCCGAGATCCTAAAAAAGA
This sequence comes from Dermacentor albipictus, assembly GCF_038994185.2. Lineage (NCBI taxonomy): Eukaryota > Metazoa > Arthropoda > Arachnida > Ixodida > Ixodidae > Dermacentor > Dermacentor albipictus. The sequence continues at coordinate 94,864,369 of NC_091823.1, forward strand.
AAAACCATCGAAGGAAACTACCAGTGAGGAGCTCGTAGGCGGTGAGAAGAAAAAGGGGACATAGCGAGCAAGCGGGGCAAGTTCGAGCGGCGACACACTTCTTCCCTCGGGGCCGATCGCCCATCCAAGGAAGGCTCTCAGGGTGTGTTGCGGAGAAGAAGAGGCGACTGCCACATTGTGCTTCAATCCCAAGAACAAATAAATAGGAGCGTGACAAAGACCAAAACAAGTAAAAACGGGGTTTCTTGAAAGCGAAGGATGAAAGCAGTGTTTTGATGGAGGCTGAGCATCCAGTGCAACAGCTGTGCCAACAGAAGAAATGTATGCCGTTCAGCAAAAAGGAAAAAAAAAACGAAAGGCGCCGACCAAGCCGTGACTGATATAACAAACTATTCTACTTCAGAGAAGGCAGCGAAGAAAAAAAGTCGGGACTCATCGACGACGGAGATGAGGCGCTGGTTTTGATCGTCACGTTTTTTGTGTGTGTTTTGGTCTCGTTTGCGTTATGGTTGTGAAATAAAAGAGGCTTTTATGGACACCTTCGACAGGCGATGTCGGTGACCTCTTTGCGGAAGAGCAGTTGGTATAGCCTGGCTAATTGCATTGTAAGTGGCAAAATTTCACCAATATCGATTAGCATTTCTTGTTTGAGCGATAATTTGGTTTCTTTTGTCGGTGCCAGGTACAAGACACGAGCTCGACAAAATGAATACAACACTTTGCAGGGAAGTGCCGTAAGAGGACTCAGGTCTTCCTTATGGCATCAAACCTATGCGAAGAAATGATCATCAATGAGTGGACTACTCAATCTGCCCGGGAAGCACTGTACGAGAGAGCTATTCTTATAAACTGATGTCTGCTGGCTGAATTATTTTCTATTAGATAAACTGGTTCACTTACGGACTTCATTTTAAAGTGGCAAAACTTCAAGTCGGGCAACGAAAGACGTCGTAGCCAACTCAGTGTTACAGTGTCTCTTGGTGAAGTCTATTATTAAAGCTACGTGTAACTGATGTTTGATAAGACCTGTGCGAGATCCTCCCATCGTATTGTGGTGACAGCATTAAATAATTTTCCTATGCTCTCGCTGCTGACGCTACTTGATGACACTACTTAAGCGCTTGTGACTTGTGTTATAGTAAGTGCGATGCTTCTTGTTATTTTAGTCTTGTTTTCTTCTTTTTTCCTTTCTTGTGTATTGTTTGGAATTTTACGATAGCCAGCACTGAATAGGCCTAACTTCCGATTTCTCTTTATTTAAAAGAATCAACAACAATGCTGTACTTTGATGCTCCAGAATTACTTTAACTACGCGGTATTTATTGTTTAGGGCGTGGCATGCTTACCTGATTGGTCTTTCCTTGAGATAAAAAAACAAAAACTTAAGAGTTGTACCTGTCCTGTAGAAAGAAGAAGACGATTCAAGTACAGAAGTAATATGTGTAGTCGTCTTTCCAGCTTTATTAAAATACCAGAAACTAGCCTAGCTTATATTTTTATGGTTGTTACATCTGTTATTTGCTTGCGTTTGTTCGTTCTTCTAACGTGAACAGTCCTTATGCATTTACCTACTCTCATGTGCTCGTATGAGTGCCGTGTTCTCAGAATAATGTTTATCTTGTTCCTTCTAGTCTCCCAGTAGCTTTTTCGCCCTGCGAATACAGCCAAGCCAGAAGTCTACTTTCTTTCATCCTTCGCTCGAAAAACAATAACGATGTATTTCCAGACTGAATGAATGAATGAATGAATGAATGAATGAATGAATGAATGAATGAATGAATGAATGAATGAATGAATGAATGAATGAATGAATGAATGGCAAAGGAGTTCAGAGCTGGCAAGTCGGCACATTTTTTCGAAAGACTTGAAACAGTGCATGAAGCATGACCTGCACTTCGTGGCTTTCACCATCTGTCGCCCTTCTTTCGCTGCTTTGGGTCCTCCAAAAATCACAGAAATAATAGAAAACTAAAAAAAGTCGCCACGAAAAGGGTTAGTCGACATGGTCTTAGAGAAGAAGGAAGCTAGTTTCTTGCCAAGTGCTCTCAAAAAAACAAAACAAGAATCGGAGCACGCGTGGATTAATTTGTTTCTTGCCTTATACATTAACATTTTCTGTGGCTTGTTCCGTTTATTGTCCTGCTCAGCAAAACGATCAGTGCGCCGACAGCACAGTGGCAGAGAACTGTGCTACGCTGTAAGATACGGTATGTACATCCACATTGGCTTTCTAGTCATCAAGGCCACACGCCGCAAAAGGGATTGGTGCCGACAGCACGAACACCATCCACATCGCACATCCCTAATTCTATGTAAAGAAATCCCACAGGTATCGGGAATCGCTTCAAGCTAAGCTTTCGCTGTTGTATTGCTGTGCTCGATACTTCGCAAGTGTAGAGCGCACGACCAGATGGACATATTTTCACAAAAAAGCGTCTCGCTCAAAAGATTAGTGCTCGAACATGTGGATCCCCATACACGAGGAAGAAGACGGTGGGACAAAGACAGCAAGAAGGCACTAAAATGATGACATATATATGACACGATGACATATAGGCGATGGTGGCACAGCGACGACAGCATGATGACCCCCGAATGACTGCGACAGAAGGACGCTGATTGTGTGACCATGTGGGGATGACGATGATCGAATGACGAAGCAGGAATGGCGACTGAACGCCGACAATGGTATGATGACAGCAGGGCGACAATAAGATGAAGATTGTGGAATAGATTACGAATGTATGTCGACGATCATCGGATGGCAAAAACATTACGACGACGTTGGCTTGGTGACTACAGTATCACGTCAGTCGGATGACGAAGCGAGAATGGCGACGGTGGAACGAAAACATTTGCATCATGTTGGAGATAAAGGATATGCAGGAATGCAAAGTGACGAATGTATAAAGAGATCCCAATAACGAGAATGGAACAACGAACGCGGCATGACGACGACGGCATAACGGCAGTGGACAGACAAATGTAAGTTAAGGCGATGGTATGACGACGACGGCCCGATGACAATGGGATGATAATCACTGTGTATTGCCGACGGCGTGACAATTGGATGAGGAAACGGAAATGACTACGATGCAATGACCAAGGCCTCATAACGACGTCCGCAAAACCACGGATGCATGAGGACGACTGTACGATGATCGTACGATGACGACGTAGGTATGCCACTAGCGGCATGATCACGATGGATTGCCGACAGCATGATTACGGCCGCGTGATGACGAGGGTATGATAACGATTGAATGAAGATGACAGCGTGAGGACGGCGACGGTGGCGTGATAACAACGAAATGACAACGCAGGGACAACGAGAGCTGAAAGAATTTGGAACGATAACTACAACATGACAACAAAGGAATGATCAGAACGTAGTGAAGGTGCTAAGATGAAAACGACGGAAGGACATCAACGGCGTGAAGACGACGGCGTCTTTGTGTGAGAGCTGGCGTCCGTGCTTACGTACACCACCTGCCACCCCGGGTCACTTCGGTTAGCACAATAGACTTTTTTTTTCACGGGCGCCGCCATATTGTGTAGGCAGTGGCGCCATATATGGGCAGTCGGCAAGCTACCTTGGGCGAGCGCTCCGTGTTGAACACCAGGTATACGCTCACAGGCAATTTCTGGTGGCGGTTTTCGCGCTTCCGCGGTCTATTTAGTAAAACGTGGCGTTTTCGGCATGGGAAACGGTTCTGTGAGACGTACTGAAGCGATTTAAGTCAGTATGGCAGGAGTTTCTGTGGCGTTGAGGAGCACAGAGCATCGAGCGTGATGTGTGCTTGTGAGTTTGAACCTACGATCAGTCTCCGAGATCACTTGTGCATTTGTGGAATTTTGGTTCGCCGATGCAACCTTACTGCAGCATTCTCACTGCAGTTCTAAGCTGTAACTTAACTGCAATGAGTAGTGACGAAACATATGACGATCCTAACAGCGTGGGTACGATTCTGCTGCGGAATAAATAGTGCTGTTTACTTTGACAGACGTCCAAATTGTTATCAGTAGGTACATTGCGTGACTACCTGGTTTTTGATGCGCGAGCATCAAATGGCCCATTGAGCGAAAAATCCGGCGTCTGTAGCAGCGAAACAGCACGTAAATTCCCATCGGCTGCTGCGTCACGTGCCCGCCTCGACGGAGCAGGCGGGCGAATCGGAATACCTGTACAGCAATATCGCTCCAGGTGTCGCTTGAGAGGAGAGGGCATCGCCACGACGCCACGTCACCAGCGCGCCTTGAAGGAACAGTTAGGGCGATGCGACGCCGCGGAGCCAAACGGATTGGCAACCAGGCAGTCGCGTGACGCGCGCGTGCGGATGCCACCCTCTCGCTCTTGGAACTCGGCGCGCGGTCTGTATTTATCTCTCCCTCTCCCCCACTGGGTTTAGCTGCTGCACACGCCTGCCGGCCTTGGTGGCCGCTGCTGCTTCCTCGGTCTCTCGTGGTGCAAGACGTCGGTGGCATGCGGCCTCCTTGATGTCTCGGCAATAGCGTCGAAATGATTACGGTTTACAGTCAACGTGCTACGGTAGAAACTGTACAAAAAAGAAGGAAAGTAACCCGCACCAATTTATTCGCAAAACTCGATAACATACCCCGCAGCAAAACTCGGAAACGTTACTTGTAACGCAAAAATCGAAAGACCACTCAGCGGTGTTCAGTTGGACATTAAGGCTTTCGCATTCACACCTCATAAGTACTTAGGTGCCTTCAGATTTCCTTTTTTTTTAAATTAGCTTGCCGTCCACGAATAAAATTGTTTTGGTTAGCAATAGCAGTGTACCGTGCAGTGCGAATCGCACTTGTCGACTGGTTGAGTGACCGGCTGCGGAATGGGCGAGCCTACGAAGCAATGATAGATGCTGGGTTATAGATCTGTTTGTTCTATATAGTGCATTGTACAAGCATGCTGCATGACCAAGCGAGAAATTATTGCAGCTGTTAGCAACTGTTTCTTCTTTTCTTTTTTGCGAAAGAATAGGATGAACTTATTTTATCGGTCTTGTTCATCCAGTCCTATACGACGCACTCACTCGTTTTACAGAAATGGTGTACTCACAAATAGCTGTCGCATTCTTTTTATGTGACAACCTTTGGATATTACTGCTTGAAATGAAGATCCTTGGACCATTGGCGCACCAGTCGATGGCACAGAAAGCCGCGAAAGTGTTGTTGAAGTACTTCGAGCTGAGAGGTCTTGGCGACCGTGGGTAGGCTCGGTGCGAACCTTGAAATGCGTGCGAAACTGTGCTCTCTGTAACTCCTCTCTCTCTCTTCGTCCCCACACCCCTTCCCCCAGTGCAGGGTAGCAACGCGGACGTGCGTCTGGTTAACCTCCTTGCCGTTCCTGTCTTCTATTTCTCGCTACAGGGCAAGAAGGCAATGCCAAAGCACAAGACAAATTTACCATACTGGTATACCTACCGCTGTAATCGCTGTGTTGAGTAACCCCATCGGCGTTATACGGGAGGCTAGCGTAGACAAAGCACAGTGATTTCAAATCTACTAGACTTGAAATGCTTGAGAACGATGCCGGTGGCTGACGAAAATGTTTTATAACGATATATGCTTAGATGTTTGGGAATTGCATTGGGTAGGCTGTACACGAGCCCACGTTCCGCGATCAGACAGTGAGAATGTTTTGAATTCTCGCTGGCAATTCACAGTCACCGGCTCTCTTCGTCGAGGGAAGACCAATGTAGCCTGAATGGTTCACAACACATACACACACTGCAATTAACGATGCACATCACACGTTTGCGCAGCCAAGATAAATTTCCGCACAGTGTAGTTACGGCTGCGCCGAAAGGCCACACAGTGGTACTGCGACGACCTTGTGGGAACCGACATCGCGTAAATTTCACGGATAACGAGCTAAAACATCTCCAAACTGTTCAGCAGCACGCGACGGTAACACATTGAAGCCGCACTGCACCAGCTCGCACAAGTCCACGAGGAATAAACTCTCGCCTTGTCTCTACGTTTGAGCGTGTCTGAGTGTGACACTGTATCTAAGCGTGACTCGTTGCTCTTGTAATCTGGGGGCCGAGGGCACCTCATGCTGCGTTTATGCAGCTTTTAGCTGTGCCTCCTCCATTTGCATTCAATGAAAACAAATGAAGAGCAAAAAATGCTGGCTCTCCCGTAATCGAGAGTAGATGTAACCATGAGATGGCTTCTGGCGAAGCAGATTGGTTGGAGTAACTACGACGATTGCTCATAAACATTTCACAGCCATCCGCGGCGCGGCGGAAGCGGCCGGACCGCTGGCGTTGCAAGGAGCAAAGGCAAGCCTGTCTCGGCGCCAAAAGATGACAATCAAGTGTGTGGTGCACTGTATCTGCCTTCTAAACGTCGCTAGTGGAAATCGCATATAAATCTTCAGCGTACCAGAAATTACAGCTTGAGTGATAATGTGAACGAACATAGGGAAGAACTCGGGAGCAATATTCTTTGTAACTTGTTTTGGTAGTAACTAGCGTATGTTATGCGGTCCTGTACAAAGGTTTGGGGGCAAGATACCGCACTTTCTTATGTTTGGCTGGTTGCCCGGGTGATCTCGTTTTGTTGACTCAGCGATGTCCGGATGTTCTCGGCTGAGTGCCTGCCTAATGGCCCTGGCTTTTGGCTCAAGGTCACTTGAAGGTCCCCGACAACGGGAGCTAAACGCATTTCATGCTTAATAAACCTCACGGAACTTTGTTAAGAGGCGTCACGGTGATTTCGCTTTGGCAGGTCAGACTTTAGACCATATCTGACACTGGCCTTGGGCTAACGTGCTCGGAATAAAACTGTATGGACGAAACTGTCATACGAAAAATTTACGGGATGTTTCACGTGACGGGAGTATAATCACCTGGTCGCACAACTGGGCAGCATGCTCGACCGTATTCCTAGTTCACAGCTTGTCCGCCTCATACCAACGTGAATAGGGTTGTTAATGAGCCATATTTAAGGAAATTTCCGTAAGGTTACATGAAAGACTTTGTTATTGAGACTCCACCGAACCATTTCCATGAGAAAGCATATGAAGCTGCCGCAAATTAGGTCGTGGGTGAGCCTCCGATATCTTTAATTTCGGAAATCCTCAGACACCTTTCAGAGCGGAGAAATGTATTGTTATTGTTGGTCTTCAAAGAATGCTTTTAAATGTTTAGCTCTCGAATGTCAACTCGCAGCAGTACTGCGAGGGTGTCAGTTCAAGTGCATTACCCAGCTTTTCCACGGTCGCTTTAGTAAGCACATAAACCGTGGACTGCGCCATATAGGTTAAGCCGTCTAGGCTGATTCCCGCTAAGCGCTCTAAAATGAAATAAAATTTTAATCAATAAATAAAACGACAATGCTCATTGACCCACAGAAACGGACACGTTCTATACATCAATTTTTCCTTCCAATTTGAACAATCAAAAGATGAAAAAAATATAATTGTGGCTTGGGCGAATGAATGAATGAATGAATCTTTTTATTTCAAGGACGATGGCTCGCGACCTAACTGAGGAAACAGATTCATTAAGGAATTAGAAGAACAAGGGTAGCAATGGCTTTCCGATGGCAATAAACTCCTCATACAAGCGAAAAAAAAAACGCGCATACAGGGAAGTTAAACTACAAAGAAAATTAGCTAACAAAATATTACGAGAACCAATGGTTAATAAATGACTGAATAAAAACCGAAGAGCTGAAAGTCTCGGTAAATACAGAATAAGAGACTAAGCGCATACAAATAAGTCAAGCTGCAATGATAAATAGCCTGAAAAGAAACATTGCGCTAACCGATGGCTAATTTATGGCACAAAGAGATGTGGCGCACTCATGTAACGTGAAACTATCTTGTCAAATTATGCTGCTGCCCTTACACTTCTCCAAGTGACCCATTTTCCTTTCTTTCTTTCCTGTTCGTGAATAGGAAACGTCTGCGATCTTCATTTACTACTACAAGCAAGGGAAAATACGCCGGAAGAGACAGCCTAAGATCTATCCACGTTGAAGTCTAGCTCGACTTAAGATACCACGCAGAAAAACGTTACCTTATACTGCAGATAGTAAAATTCAAAGACGTTGCATAGCAGAACATGCCTTCGCAAAGCGATAAAGGAGGGAAGCCTTAGGGGTAACTAGATTGGGCATATGGGTAGGCACCAAGAATAATAATGAGAAACGTGTAAGGGGCGAATTTCTTTTCTTGCTTGTAAATATAAAGAATGGGAAAAGGCAAGCATAGGGCGGGAACTTAAGATTGAGTAGATACCGCGTAGTCTTATGTCGAAACTAAAAGTTCATCCCGAGGGAGGATTTTCATGTTTATTTTAACTTTCCCCCGCTTCGAATATTCTCGAGCCGTTTGAATGATTGAAAAGAACTAGGAGACCGGGTGTGCACAAAGTGAAAATGAAGGTACCGTGAAACTTCGCGCCAACTACGATCCCGGGTTTAATATGTGGATCTACCAGCTTATAATCCGCTGGATCTACCAGCTTATAATGTGAGCACAAATCACTCGATGTTTGTTCGTGGAGGAGCAGCTGGTTGTTGCTATTCTCTTTTTAAAAAAAAACTGTAGTCAAACTTATACAATTTTGCAGTTTCGCGACGGTATTGACAGTGATGGCAAGATTTGACGTTTTGCCTTAACTTCACGGTAAGGTGGTTTGACTATACGCGGATGGCGACATGCTGGCGCGACGTGGCACGCAAGGTGACTCTTGCTGGACGGAAGAAACCGTGCCTTGACAGCTCACAGGCTTCCCATAATGATGATCGTGATAATGGTGGTGGAGGCGGGGGAAAATAGTCGCGTAACCCGCCTTACGGGTAACTATAACCAGGCACTGTAGAGATGTTAATGCAATGCCGCCGCCGCTGCCGCCGATACGTGGAGGCAAGCATCCTGGTTCTCTTTTTTCTGGCCGCTGCACGGGCGACGCCACTCCTGCCGCGGATGCGCGGAGGCAAGCGCCATCTGGTGGCAGTGCAAGGAACGCAGCGGAACACTTGTGGGGACCGGAATGTTAAAAAAAAAATCACATTGGTCGGCGTCTGCTTTCCTATTTTTCCCATTTAATGTACAGTACGTCGGGCTTTACTTAGTGTATGTGTCATGTGGGGACGAAGTAGTCTTTTGATTTATATTGTTTTTAACTGGATTCCTGTCATGCAGTTAGAGGGTTGATTCGTTCTTCTAATCCTGTGCTGAAGGAGCGTGTAGGCGGGTGTGTTTCTGTTGTATGTGTGCGCCGAGGTGTCTATGTCGGTGTGTATATGCACGTGTGTGTATGTGTGTCAACGTGTGTGTTCAAAATATTGTTCAAAATAAATTTTGGGTTTTTACGAACCAAAATCACAATCTCATTATAAGGCACGTTGTAGTGGGCGCCTCAGAATCAACTTTGACCACAAGAGCTTCTTTCCCACGAGGCATCACCCTCTTAGACAATATAAAAGACGGTAAATAGAAGGGCGCCGATGCCCTGTAAATCTAGCTTTGATGTTGGCAAATCAGCAATGAGGCGAAGCAAGTGTTACAGGAAATCAATTGCAGATTTCGCTAGACTTCTAAACGGACGATGAAGCCGAGATGAGCAAACCTATCAACGTTCGGCACCCAGCACTTTTTCTATGTATTTTTTCCCCAGAAATTTTTTTTTGATTTTCTTACACCGAGTTTACTTCCCTAAAGTTGGCACTGTCCAAAACAAACCTGTCAAAGCTATGCCTCCTTCAAGATCATGTAAATTGATGTATATCTATTTTTATTTACATTAGTTGCCCTTGTGCTTTAAATTTAATTCAAGATATTGTCAGAGCATAAATATCTCGCCTGCAGAGCTGCAAAAATGTTGCCTTGAGTATGTGACAACCAAGACATTATGAGAAATGGGAATCTTCAACACTTTGCCATGCTAGAGTACCCAATAATTACGCTGCACCTTTCTTTCATTGCTAAAACCAAATATCATTTGCAGCTTTCAATCTTTATGTTGCGTCAAAATTATGAGCGTGACTTGGAACATCAGTAAGTATTGTGAGAAACTCATAATTCTCGTGCGCAACATGTCATCATGGTTAGGGAAGCTGTAAGAAGAATAGCGCACGTTCTCATATCAATCATTATCATGGTATTCGATTGTAGTTGTGATGTCATAGCTTTTTTCTCATTTTTTTAATACAGATATATTGTAGTGCACTTTGCATGCTGTTTGTTACGTCTTTATCCAGAAGTGAAGATTTTTTTGCCTCGTATCATGACTTCACTGGATATAGCTGCTGCTGGCTGCCACCTTACACGGCGGATCACGAAGAATCAGCGCTAGAGTTATACTCATTGGCTCATTGGCCCTGTAGTATATAGGGCGTTCCAGCTAACGCTAGCCTAGCTCTTCAAAGAAAAGAGGAAGATTAAATAAACACGGTGCGAGATACTATTTTAAGACCAGCAGTGTTGGTCATCGGACCTCTTACGACAGAACGCGGTAGGTCTTATAATTATATCTTGCATCGTGTTTTTTTATTATTTTTTTTTCGTTGAACAGCTTGGCTAACATAAGCTGTGAAACTTGTTATAGTGGCTTTTGGTTTGTGGGCTAGATTCATCAACGAGTCACATTTCAAAGGAAGCTTTCTTTGCCTCTTGTGTTATTGCTATTGCGTGATTCTTACATTCTTGGTGCCACCTCCTTGGTCTTGCGTGAGCGAAACCATCCAGCGCCATAATTTATTCAGTCAGTCTTCAGCGAAGTGTCCGTCCATACTCATGCACTTTATTTTCTGCTTTCCACCTTTTGCATCAACAGAATAATCAGAACGAGTGACAGCACTCTCTAGAGAGGCACATTATGCGTAAGCCGATGAAGTCATTGCTGGCTACACTGCGTCCCCTGTCTATTAGATTCAGAGATCAGAGGGACCTCTAAACGAATGCAGAAAAGAAAGAAAATGGACAAATAAATACACGTCATGCACGAAGACGTATGATGCCCTTCTAACTCTCAGAGGGTATCCACAATTCCACATAGAGGATGCCTGTGTTTGTAAGGAGGTGTATATACTTGGCTGTCCACGCGATAAAGAATCAAAGATACCAAAGAACTGGAGAAACAGGTGGGATCTGCGTGCACAGGGTATGCTTTCCATGCGTGCCGAAGAGATCTGTATCCTCGTAAAGCAAAAGTGGGTCGCAAAGTCTCCGGCAGAGGCAGTATCCACTGGCCAAACGTAATGTCCTAACGATATCACTGTTGGCACACGCTAATGGTATGCTAAGGAACAAAGCCATCCGCGTGTCGGCCTAATGTGGGAAGCGAGTGCGAAACGAATCGGTGATGGGAGTGGTTTCAGAATGAATTAACACTGGCCAATACCGAGGCAGGGGACGTTAGGAAATGGCAGCAGTTCATCCTTTGCTCTTCGCTAATGTCTGGTGCGCCAACAAAAAGAGGTATCGATTACAACCGCCACGACAAATAGATTGCCGAGGCGATCTTTTCAAAAGCATGCAGCCTTTTTTGCGTTTCTGGCCAGGGACCTACTCTGGGGTCTTACGTGCCATAGCCACAATTTAATTATGAGGCACGCCGTAGTGGGTGACTCCGGAATAATTTTGACGTGCCCCCAATGCACGGGACGTGGGCGCTTTTGCACCGCGCCTCCATCTAAATGCGGACGCCGCTGCCTGGATTTGATCCCGCGACCTCATACTTAGCAGTGAAACACCATAACCTCTAAGTCACCGGGGCTGATAGACGCGCCTGGAAGAGGCACCGCACAGCGTGGCGCCATCTCTCGAGGTGACCCGAAACCCACGCCGTGGAACTCACGGACCATTGGAGTTCAAACGCGCACAGTAACTAGCGTATGTAATGCGGCCCTGTACGAACGGTTAGAGGTCAGGGACCGCATTTCTTAAGTTTTGTTCGGTTACCAGGATGATATCGTTTTCTTCTCACAACTTGTCCTGACGTTCTCGTTTGAGGGCCCAGACAACGGCTCTGGCTTTGGCTCAAGGTCACTTGAACGTCACCGACAACGGGAGCTAAAAGCACCTCATGGTTAAAATAACTGCAGGAGATCCAACGAGTTGGAATCTATATACAGCGAAGCTTTGTGTGAGTGCATAAACAGCTGGAACAACGCACGCACACATAGACACACGTGCACACAAGCGCAGGCGCACACAACTTATAGCGAACTTTTTGTAAGCAGAGTTGCTGACTACTAGCGAGTACAAAGGACGAATTGAACGCATCATGGTGTCAGAGGCAGCATGCGCATACATGTATAGCACGATTCGTATCCATTCTATCGCCAAGAAGCGTCTACTTATGGGGTATACGTGAAAATGCTTGTGCGTGCTTCGGAGGGCATATTAGGGTGCAGAAATGGCGTGGTACAAATGAAATTTTTTCCCGCATCGGAAAGTTTACATCTTTAACTTACGTTACGCAGCGAGAGAGGGGGATCTTGCGGTTTAATTTTGCAATCGTGCTCGCTCCCTATTCGTAGCGGGGCCCACTTGCTTCGCAAAGAGTGTTTTCTTACAGTCATTGCTAACGTGGTCCTTTCAATATAAATGACTCTCGAAAAGAACTCGTAAATACTTCAGTTTCAACGCAAACACTTGCTCAAATAAAGTGGCGCCTAGGGAGACAGAAATTAAACTGCAGTCCAGTGTCATTTCTCCAGACTCAAAAATTACATATTTTGTCTTCGTTAAGTTCAATGTCAATTGATCACCTGAAATCCAGGAAGCCAGAGCTGACAGCTCCCTCAATGTACTGTTCCGAAGTGATATAAGTGAAGCACCGGTCAATGTAAGTGCGGCGTCATCTGCATGCATCAGAACTACTGAAAAGTGGAGTGCCTCAATAATTTAATTTAGGCAAAGAAAAAAAATAATGGACCCAGAACGGATCCTTGCGGTGCGCCTCATGACATATTTTTTTTTAATTTCCGATACGACATCATTAATTACCACATACTGCTCATGAAGTGATAAATAATTGGAAAAGAATTTCAGTGCGTTACCAGTGAAGCCATAGCCTTCTCATTTTCGCAGTAGTATAGCGTGACAAACTGTCCAATGCCTTCATGAAGGCTAAAAACAACACAACTGCAATTACATTTCGGTGTGCAGCAGAGTTATTGTGCTGTGAAATGCTTAATATGGCTGTAGATATTAACTTGCTTGAAACAAAGCTGTATTCTTGTGAAACTATAATATTATTCTTTATTAAATTTATTTATTTGTTGCAAAGTCATTTTTTTAAGAAGGTTGTTCAGGACACTTAATATTGATATAGTTCTAAAGATGCTCGCTTCGTTGAGATCTCCAGATTTGTATATTTTAATAAATGTAGCAATTTTGAGTCTAGTAGCGAATATTCTCTGCACACCGATATTTTCCTTTAAGGGACCCTGAATTGATCTTGACAATGTTGTACAAACGTACTGAGTCGTTACGGCACGTATTTGATCATTAGGTATACACACAGGCGCTCCGCGCAAAGCATGAAATTTATTATAAGATTTTAAAAAATGTGCATCGCTACTGATCGCAGCGGTGTCGCTGCTCTGAGCCACTCAGTTACCATCTACATAGCTGGCCCGTGTGATGTCAATTGAGCGAGCTATCCTATTGGCTACCCATGTTAGGTCATCAATAATTTGTCTAACTCTATGGGCAGCAAATGTTCGTATAATACGCGTAGTTGGAATGTTTGATGATTTGTTTCTGCAAAAAGTGACATAAATACCCAACGACAATTTCTCACTTCACTCAGTCACTTCCGGCACACAGCAATTGTCGGCTGCTTGTGTTACGACGTGCTCCGCGTTGAAGCGAGCTGCCTGGTGAGTGTTTGTCTCGAGGTTTCTTTCCGCGGGGACCACGAATCACCCTCGTTGCGTTGTGTGCTGCAAACGTAGCGATTGGCGACATGTCAAGCTGCGACATCGTCTCCCGCTGTAAGGTAACAGGCGAGCGGAGTCCGTCTGCAGCTCATCGAACTGTCGGCATCCGATCGGCGCCAGGATCTACGCTTTTGCGTGCGTCACATTACGCCGGAGGATTATTACGTTAATGGAGAGTTTCTAGCGTGCGTGGTATTCCTGTATACGCAGTTAACTGGGCAGGCGGGCTAGAGCACGCTCGTCGTAATCAGAAATTGAAGCTAACTCTCCGTGCAAGCCATGTCAACTTTCGGATCTGGGAAAACGCGATTACCCGCGGAACTGTGGCGCGACGAAATTTCGGCTATCGGAGCGCGCGAAGCCAAACCTGAGAGACTGCAGCGAGCGCAGAGTCGTGACCCGCGAGGCGACTTTCTCTACGTCACCCAGCAGCGGGCGGTCAGCGCTCTGCGGCTGTGTGCTCCTCGCTGTTTGTGCCACAGTCAAGCGGGTAATCGTATTTTTTTATACATCCAAGCGTTGATAGGGCTTGTACGGAGAGCTCGCCTCAATTTCCCAACGACGATGAGCCCGCCGAAACTACAAACTTAAAACCTAATTCATAATATTTTTTTTAATTAGCGACTAATTACCACGTATCACCCACCCGTCACCCCGCGGTCGGCATGGCTGACGGCATGTCTCGGAAGGAACAGTCCTTTATTCCGGAAAGGCTATTTTTAAATATTATTTAACGTCTTCGTAGAAACAAATGATATAATTACTATACGATAATTTTGTGCTTGCATGAATAAGATTCAGGTTCGTTTATGCAAAAGTAAATATGTGCATTGAAGCCGGCGAATATGTTTTTTCATGTAGCGCTTTTAACAGTGCTTCTTTGTACCACACCAAGAACAAGGAAAATATCTAAAAAGGCAGTCATCCACGACTTAGCGAAAAAGAGTGCGCGATTTAACTGCCGCGGTGGATGATTGTGCGTTGTAATTGCTTCGTTAACAGCAGGCCCGGGTTTTATTAACGTTTATAGCTAGTACGGAATCTTCTGCATGGAGAATTCCGTTAGATGGTTTTGCATCAGAATTGCAAAAAAGCATAGGACTGTAATAAATTGGTAATGGTTTTTATCGTTCCATGCATTGTTTGCACACACCGACTACGCAAATATTCATTTTCAGAAATACCGACACATGGAGAGGAGATAAGCTTCTTCAAAACGTAATTCGTGGTCCCTTTGATAGTAAAGGAAGCCTTAATAGCTTCTCATAACAAGAAATTCCAACGCTAACGATACAGATTATTGTTAGCGCCTGCCGTAAGCCTCTTTTACAATTATGACGATGTGGAACTGTGCACGAATTCTTGGGGTTTCGCTTCCTCCGCATTCTAACAAAAGGCCAGGAGCCTAAGCGCTATTTCACATGTTTCGCATACTGCAAACAAAGTGTTAGAGAACGGGGCGCCATTCTGGAAAGCGTTTCCTGCTAGAAATTAAAGGTTAACGCATCGCTGGAACGTGATTAGGCGTAAACCGTTCCTTAATTTTGTTGACTCACAAGGCACCAAGGCCACAATGCATGCGATGCTGCACGAGAAAAAGTTACATTTTGCATTTTTTATTTCGTTGAGTAAAGGCACCTGCCTTCGAGCAGGCAAGTGGTGAGCACTAAATTATTTGATAATTTATCAGTTCTAACAAAACACAACTGGAAAAATCAATTTATGCAGCTCTTTTGTTTGATAGAAAATAACAAAAAAAAACTTACGTTGAAGAGAGAATCAAGAGCGGAGGATGCTGAGCAGGAGGAAGAAATAAAGAGAGAAGGCAGGGATGCTAACCAGAAATGCGCCTGGTTGGCTGCCCTACTCTGGGGGACGGGAAAGAGTGAAAGGAAACATGAGATAGAGAGCGGGAATGGAGGGGGAGGAAAGCCGCGGCGAGCACGCGCACGCACGCGGAGGGTCTGAGCGAGTCAGAGACGTTCACATAGGCCTGTCGCCCTCAAGAAAGACAAAAGTGGCTTAACAGCTTTGTGGGCCGACGAGCGATGGGGATCAAAGAAAAAAGAAGCCGGTTTCCTGTAGTGCCTCCCGCACCGCAAGACCACTGGACCTAACCTTACATTTAATCCAGCATGTTTTCGCTGCGGTATATTGATACTGATTGCCAAAGCTTCAGTGGATTAAAGGCCGAATGACAGAAAGGGAATTGTGCGGAGGAAATAACCTCGGGGTAGCAACAGGACCGGGCAGCAGGGATATTCATGCCCAGAAATTACTGAAGCAGTGACCATCCCACTGCCCGCGAAAATGGAAGTGCTGCGTGCTTGCGACTTTGCGAAAATTGATACCGCGCTTCAGAGAGCACGCACAGCGCCGACGTGCGCCAGCGAGGTCGATACCCAATGACGCTCAAGCTGAGCATAACCTAACCTGGTGGGGCATAGTGTTTTCAAGGGCCAAAAAATACTGGATCTGAGCATATGAAATGGTTATGTGCCCAGTACGTGCCCTTCTTCACGGAGTTCCGTAACGAACATCGGACATTCTGCCGCAAACCAGAAGATGTTGGCGCCTTTCGGTCTATTTAGCGATTGTTTCTTTCATGAATTTCTGTTAGCTCGGTGAGGCTTAAAACATATCCCTCGGGGTATACTTCCCACTTTATCGTTTTACTTTTAATGCTATGCAATTGTAGAATGTAGCGCCAGAATACAAAATTATTCTTGGTCAGCAACAGAAAGGGTACTCGTTTGATATTTGCTTTACTTCGTTCTTCAAGTACATAATGTTCGGGCCAGAGCTAGCTTGGTCCATGGCGAAGGTTCCGTGCAGCATTATGCATCAGTAGCCCTGTCATAATCTTCAACACTCAGCGGGACCGAATTTTTTTCTTCTTTATTTTCGAAAATATCATCCTCTTGGTAGCGCAGTCCTGCCGTTCCTTTCTTCCACACACGTTCGATGACGCTGCAGTGTACATTGAATCTGCGCAATTTTCTTCTTGCGGCGGAAACGGGGCTGTGGAACCCCATTCCCGTCTCGTCAAGCTGTACTCTGTTGGAGTGCCGCAAGGATCACAATGAAACACTGTGACCGCGGCGAGATATTACTGCTGGTTCTTACAGGAAGTAGGGCTGACAAAAATTACAAATAATATCCACGTGTATAGACCGGCGTTGTTCATCCTGCGGCTTCAAATTTGGTCAATTCAAATGTTCATTTTTCTGTGAACGCCCCTGCGAACGGTCTTCTTTGGAATGCTCTATACAGAACCTCCCAACTTGGCAGCTCTTTTACAGTAAATATTTCTTCCTTCCAAGCTCTACGAAACCACCTTCCTTATATTTCCCCCGAACGGCGTCCAGTGTTTCGGGAGTTCGTTTCTCATGGTATCGATTACCCCCTGTACTGACCCACTGGCACCTCCAGTGTAAAAAATCGCACAGCAAGCATTGGCCACTCCTTCTTCCTTCTTCGATCTGGTAAACAGCACGCGGGAATATATCGATGGCTGGCCAGCGCCAAATTCAGATGTGAAAGAAATCGTGGTCAGAGAAGAGTTTCTATCGATAACCCTCAACACCCCTTCATCTCTTCGTCCCAGTTCCCAGGTTCACAGGTTCTAAAGCGGCTCATCGAATCCTGTGTAAGTAGATTAGGCCCCCACACCGATGACGTTCGTGCTTGCAGCAGAGTGGTGCCTTGTAATGATGCCTCGGCAAAGAAGCGTGCCGGATGTTTCTCATGCGGGTCAGTAAAACATGCACGGCAGCCTCGCTAAGAGTCTCGCAGCCCCCTCCCCCCTCCTTTTTTTTCTCGATAAGCCCATTTAATGTCTACACCCGGTTCCTTTCGCGATGTCAATACCAACGTCTGGACTGCGTTGTCTCATTTTTCTCTGCAGCTGTCACTGTGATACCTGTAAAGGAGGATGAAAAGGGACAAGGAACACATGCGTTGTGACATCGAAGATGATAGCGTTCTCTCTTTGCTCTATTTCTTTGTTGCTTGATATTTTTTTAAACCGCAGACGTTCTGTGCTTCGTGCCAGACACTTTACAATTACCGTTCCCTCTGGTTAGGGCGTCCTATAGTGTGATGGAACTTGAATACCGAGTTAAAAAGCCCGATGTTCAACCAATGAGCTCCTAGAGACTCTATGCTATTAGCTGCTTTCCTGCGGAATATACAAATACTTGCAGTTGTGTGATAAATTTATTTTTTACTAACTAATCCTCGGCCAGGGGAGAACTTTAGACTTCTCTCAGGCATAAGAAATGGCACCAGTTGTTTTCTGCTGTCTACTAACTTCGAGCCACCTTGCGATAAGTACGATCGAAAAGAAATAGAATGCGCAATATAGAATTATTATCGGGCTCCGAACGCAGGCACACTGCTGTCGTGTCAATGCCCTCTAGCACTGTCTAGCAACCATTTCCCTAAATAAGAGCACGTGATCCTGCGCCACAGACCCAAGAAAGCAACGCACGGATAGGTTTACTATTCCTTACTATAGCATACTACAAGCTTACTAATTACCTTCGCGTGTGGGCCAGTCAACAAGGCTTACGTAATCGGCTTGTTGAACGTATGTATGCCTGTATGGCGCTATACCACAAAGAGCTATGATTTAATGGCCAGAGCAGCAAAACCAACAAACTACGAAAGAGTTATGGCGACTCGAGCAGAGGCGCACAGCTACAGTGTATAGGAAAATAAAGTGAATACAAAATAAAATTATGTGCACAAAAATGCAATAACTTCACGCATTGGTCAGTCGCCTGCACCAGAATTCTGCACTGCGAAAGACCAGTGAGAAGAATCTGGTAATTCCTGGTTATTGGGTATATTCACCGACTTGTGAAAAACTTACATCGCCTCATCCTTACGCAAAGAAAGCCTCAACACCTTAACGTATACCGGTTTGCGACGAAACCTAAAGCACTAATGGAACAAATATAAGCTGCATGAATCGAGTCTTGACACAGGTACACCTTTTCAAAAGTTTTCATGTTCCTCAAGCGGACACTTTGACAGTGACGTGTAAGCCCAAAATGCGCGAAAGCATATGAAACAGCTTTCTTGTAAATAATTCCGCCAGCGTAAGCTGTATGTACATTACAATTCTGGCAAGATGCATAAAATATGGATTGCTTTACGCCACCGTAAAACCATAAACAATAAAAGTTTACGAAGTTTATTTAACATTTTCGTTTGTCACTCTTTGTCTTTGAAAAAAAAAATTTCTCCCCAAGTTCTTCGCATCCTCTACCAGGCCCACACTCTAAAGACAGCATCCTCTCCCTGACATGGATCCCGGCCCATGCGGGCTCTGTCCACCCACACCTCCCCAATCTCAACGAGGTCGCCCACTTCATTGCGCGAGGCCTAGTCAACTGCGCCGGAGTTACCGGAGAGGAGTTAGACACCAGGGACAATCTGACCACTTATGACGATCTCGTTAAGGCCTTTTACCTCAGTCGCCGAATCTTCCCCCGCCTCACCCCAAGTTCACCCGGGCGCAGCCTACCACCCTGCCTCTGCTACAAACAAACACGTACCCTTCACCCGCCCGCCTCCACCTTGTATTCCCAGACGTTTACAATACCCCCAACTGCCGGTGCTGTGGCATTCACCCGGCTACGCTTCCGCATATGCTGTGGGAGTGCCCAGCACAGTACAGACACATTAACACCACGACCATCTCGTCGAGGTTGCGTGAGGCTCTGCGGAGCTCCGCCCTCGACGACCAAACCTGGGCGACCCAGCACGCCCGTGAGGCGGCGGCGAGGCAAGCCCTCGACGTCCCCTCATGGAGGCTTAGGCCCGGCCGTCATAAAGTGCTGGTTGTACAAGAGTTATAAAGTTTTCTTCGCGACTCAAGCAATGTCATACGATTATATCCTAACGGCACAAATATATGCTTTCATTGTTTCTCCAGACCCACGCCCCTATATGACCAGTTGCTTCAAAACGTTCAAGGGTATCAGGAATGACGAGATAGCTTGAAAATTTTGTTCTGGATCCAATGCGCTGCATGGCGACTTTTGCAGCTTCAGTTCTCGCGTTCTATAGCGCGTTATCCTGGATTTTATGACAGGCGTGCTACAGCAAAAGCACGACGGATGGCACGCCCGTCGTGACACCCACCAACCTAAGTCGCTGTTACGCGCTAATGAATCGAGGGTGGTCGTTGACCTCGTGCACAAAGCCTGGGTTTTCATTACAAAATTGCTAACGAGCGTACGTTGCGTGCGTCGTTTGTGCCATCAGTTCAAAGCATAATAGCTCGGCGAATCCGCAATGTTAAGGAAACAATTTATGAAAAAAAAACGTGTTTCACGTTGAGATGTATTACTTTGGGGCATGTCACGCTGGGTTAAATTTTCTAACGTGGTCTTTTCTAATAAATGGGAACGAGTTATTGGAAAACTATTGTATCCTGCAGCAGACAGAGCGCATGTTTGGTCAATGAATAATTCGCTAATATGCTAGCGCCTTCTTTGCTTTACCTGGGATGTGCTCGGCTCGCTGCTTGCCTAGGTTTGCAGCGTTCTACCTGCAGTTTTTCTATTGTAGAGCTGATCATCCCAGGCTCAATGCTCGGAAGATTGAAGGTGCCAAAATATTCATACGCTTTAGAAAGTTAAAATACAGGCCGTGTTCACTGCGTGCTTTTAAAAACAGCAGCAACAACTATGCGCAAACAAAATAAGAATGAAAAAAAAAAGACGGCCTTGCGCTAACCTCCAAAAATGGTGTTTTGGTAAATCGTCGTGTAGCCAAGGGCACAGGAACGTTACTCATACACACTAAAATATATTATAATCGCAAAAACAATACGCTGACTCTAGAAAATTACACTGCAGGCTTGCACAAGACTTAGGATGTGCTTGTCACATGATTTCCTATCTTGAATTCGCAGCCCGCAATTCCCTGACATAGGCTAGGGAGCTACCCTACAGAAATTGTCATTTATAAGTAATAAATAAACATTTTAGTTAAGGTTGCAGATTGGGAGTGTTCCAATAGCGTACTAGATATTCGAGTACGCAACATTTTGACGGGACACACTGCAGAGAAAAGCGGGTAGAACAACAAAAATGGCTGTGGCTTAGGTAAGGTTAAGCCCAGGATGCGAAGCATACTAGCCTTTATTTTAGTTGTTGAACCACTGTTTAGCCTGGTGAACTGCTGTTGCTTGGCTATATTTGGTTCGGCTAGACGAAGAAACAACTCATGCATTACTTCTTCGCCTTCAAGAGTGGAACGCGACAGCGTTCCCGTCGACCCGCCAAGGGGTGTAAGACAATGGGCTACAGGGCAGCGACTACGCGCCCCGCATTGGACGCGGTGAGCGTCGAGCAAAGCAGTGTTCGGCGCGGCAACGAAATGTGCGCCTGAGCAAGAGACGCACGCCTTAGAAACAGCTCGTTTCTAAGGCAACACCGCATTCACTAGAGGCGCTTTTGTACCGCTTTGAAGCATCGTACTCGTGGCTCAGTGGTAGCGTCTCCGTCCCACACTCCGGAGACCCTGGTTCGATTCCCACCCAGCCCGTCTTGCAAGAGTTGAGCCAAAGCCACTTCTCCTCTGTCGTGACGTCACGGTGTCACGTGATTTCATGGCGACACCGCCGCGCCTGAGGAGCTGGGTTGAGCTCTCGTAATATGCTTCGCATAAAAATACAAGGAAAATAGAAAAAAGTTACAGAAAGGACCATCCACCGAAGCCGAGCCGGCTTTGTCACATTATGATTTGCTTGCACTCGACATCGCAATCGAAAGGAACAACGAGGATACAAAATTTTACATTAGGGCGCGTGAACATCAATTTCTTTTGCACTAAGGGCAACAGACGAAATGCTAACACACATACTTTCTATGCGCGTAATCTCGGCGGCTT
Source organism: Dermacentor albipictus (assembly GCF_038994185.2). Lineage (NCBI taxonomy): Eukaryota > Metazoa > Arthropoda > Arachnida > Ixodida > Ixodidae > Dermacentor > Dermacentor albipictus. Next base: position 94,886,206 of record NC_091823.1, read on the forward strand.
CAACAATCTCTCGCGTCATTTGGCTGGCAGCATTGTTCATAATCGCGCAGTTCTCGAAGATTGTCTGACATCCGCAGTCTCTAGAATGAATCCCTAGTTGTGCGGCGACTGCTCATGAAACCATGTAGTCACGCTCCTTTAATCTTTCGTTCAGACAGTGCCCGGTCTGTCACATATACATTCTGCCACACGAAACTGGAACCGAAAATACCACTTCCTCAGTGCACCTAACGAACTTTTTTGTATGTTGTTTTTCACAGACCCGTTTCTGTGTGGTACATGAATTTACCTTCGCACACATTCTCAGCGATTTTTCCGAGGCCTAAAAAATAAACTTTTACATTGTACCGCTTCCCACTTTTCTTTACACTCTGCACGATCAAATGAATGTAAGGCACCACCAGTATCTCTTTTTTTTTCTTTTTTCACGTCTGCTTAAACCGCAGAGCTCCGACGCAGATAATGGCTGCCTGGTTCCAATTTCCTTGAAGAGTGCTTGTGCCACAAATACCAATACATGGAAAGGACAGCCTGCTGCCGTAAGCTTGCGTGTTTGCCCCCCGAAGCTGTCAGTAATGCTATAATGGCATGATTTTTAATGCATTATTGTAGCAACACTTGACTACGGCACGTTTTACTGCCTTACGGCAAAAGAGACTTACTTGCGCACGGTTCTTAGTGCGAATAAATGTGCCTCGGGTGGAGACTTAGCTCTCGAGACTTAGCTGTCATGTGTGTCAATGGTCACCGAGCTTGAAGATATTTGTAGATAATAATCTACAAATATGAACACGCGTGAAACCTGTGAATTCTTGAGGCGCACCTGCAGGGTTTCGTCCATGTCGGCTAGAAAGAAGTCACTGAGAATCGATGCGATATAGGAACCTATACATTTTAGGTCAGAAGTCTTCTTTTGTATGCGGTTCGACAGCGCCTTTGATGTTCTATAATACTTTGACGTTAAGTTTTAGAGAGACACTGCTCTCATACAGATACTTTAACATCTTATACTTAGTGATACGCTGGTTATGTGTTCGTTAAGTGTCGTTTGTCTTTTCTGATTGCATTAACTGAAGTAGCACGCCAAGAGCGCCGCTTGGCAAGCCTCTACAGTTTCAAATAAAGATCTTCTTTCTCTCCGTCTCCCCAATCCTCTCCTCTTCCCCCGCTGTATTCCTTGTGTGCAAAAAAAAGCGCACAGTAGTCTGAAAAACATACGGCATCTATCATTGCTTATTATACAAACGCTCTCTGCTGCAGTGAAGCGATAGACGAATTAAAGTACTGTTTTCTCTTACGCCGCCGGGCATCACTAGCCGGGCCGAGGACTTGAGAGGGTCATAGTCGCTCCGGCAGCATGCTCATTTCCGAAATGTCGAGGTAAGTGCACTGCCGGATAGCAGACGAGCGCTGAGCTGCGTGGGATTAAGTTTTTCAGCATTTTTCATCGAGACAGCACTCTACAAACCAAACGACGTCGTTACAGTGCTTCAAGCAGCCACTCTCGTCGAGACCTGCGGGCATTCCATTCATTCCGCCAGACACGGATGGCTGGCTGTCTGCCTGGTTCAGACGTCAGCAAAGAGCACTCCCACGCAGTGCCAGAGAGAACAGGAGGAGTGCCGCCCGCATTTCTCTTTCATGGCGAGGGAAGTGCATTGCACTGCCCTGCTTGGCTGTGTTTTTCGTGTTTGGAAAACAAAAGCGAGCCAAAGGATTACATGAAGAAGGAGAGGCAGCCCACGCCGTCTTTGTTTCTCTCGAAAGACGCCGCCGTCGTCGGCAGCTTCTATAGCGGCTACGCGAACCGCGTTTTCCAGCGTATGGATTTGACGTAGGGAAACTCGGTGCCTGACGGCCTGACCGCGCCGTCTCGCATCGATAAGCTAAGCAGCGCGAGAAGGAGAGTGGAGAGCGGAAAATTCGACGTCAGACGTTGGAAAGAGGCACTGACGTCGGCCCAAATCCAACCAGATGAAGGAGGGGGAAGAGGAAGAAAGGGAGGGGAGACACGGAGGAGATGCGAGGCCGAAAGGGCATTGCGCAGTGTGCCTGGCTCAAAAAAACAAATGTGCGCAGATTCACCCGAATGGCGGAGAATTGAAAGCGATAGCAAGGTTTACCGTTGCACTGGAACTCCTCGAACATTAAGGGTTCGTAAAATGAGAAGGGCGGCGTGCTGGCGCGACACAGTACGCAAGGCAGCTGCGCCCACCAGTGCTTCATTTTACGGTTTTCTAATAGCTTTAGTTGCCTACTAGCTTGAGCCAGTAGACATGGTCTCGTGGTCTTGATTCCGTCGTGGGTATTGCTTCGTCGTTGTTCCAGCTTTGTCATCCGACACTCGTCAAGCCATCGTGGTCATTCAGTCGTCGTCATTACAGCTTCGTGATCTGACTTTTGTCATGCTGTAATCGTCACGCCTTCAACACAGACCCGGTGGTCCAAGCTGTCTAACAGCGTGGGCCACTATGTATGGTATCGTTGTCGTGATACCGTCGTGGGCGTTGAATCGGCGTCATTATAGCTTTGTGGTCTGACTCTCGCCATGCCATCGCCGTCACGCCTTCTACCCCGACCCAGTGACCCAAGTTGTCCAATACTTTGGTCCACCATACTCTGTTCCATACATAGCCCTCAACGCTGTGGAAGCTACGCAAGAAGTTCGGTCAAGAAAAGTTATCGCTCCTCGCATTCTGTTCATGCTTTGCTGTGCACCAACAGCGTTCGCTCGCGCGAGCATGCACGCGAGGCTCCTCGCGACGGGTTGGAAATTAAAAAAAACCGAAAAGAACAACAAATATGAAAATGACCTACTACAACGCATTAGCAGCCGTATACAACGGTCTGTCTGTTTCTGAGGATGAAAGCTTGTTTCATTCAATACTGAGCCTATATAAAAACATTTGCTCACGATTGCGGTTAAAAAACATCGAACTAGATCCAAGTGCGAACGAAGCCACTGCAAGATGTCTCTCTAGCCTCCACAGAGTTGACTGCTATGTATAGAACGGAGTATAGGTGTAGGATCTGGTCGGGATGCCGTCGTGCTTGTTCCATCGGCGTTATCCCACCTTTTCCACCCGAATCGTCATGCCGTCCTTATTAAGCTATCGTTGTCACGCAGTCGTATTCATGCTGTCGTTTTAACATTATCATCACCTCGATAATGTCATCGCATTGTCATCATGTCGTCGTCGTCACGCCGCGTTAGTCGTTCCATCGATGTCAAGCTTTCTTCGTCATTGCGTTGTAATCATACTGTCGTCATTCGATCGTGATTAGGCTGCCTTTATCAGCCGTCGTCGTCAGACGGTCGTTACTGTGCCTTCACTCTGGTACCATTGTCGCAATGCCGTCATGGTCGTGCTATTGTCGACGCCCCAGCTTCGTCATTCGATTCTGGTCATTACGCCGTCGTCATGCGATCATCGTCATGGAGGTTTCCTGATACAGCCGTACGCTTGTCGTCATCTGACTATCCTGATGCCGTTGTCCAGGCATCGTTGTCACTGCATAGTCGTCACACAGCCGTCGTCAAGTATTCGTTTCGTCAACGGATGCCACCATGGTCGTTCCAAAGTCGTAACTGCAACTTCGGGATCTGCTTCTCGTTATGGCGTCGTCGTCAAGCTGTCATTCCAACATTGTCATCATTTCAATATTGTCATCCCATTTCCCGTGATAGTCATCATACCGCCTTCGTCAGTCCGTCGGGGTCATCCCTAGTTCGTTATTCTATCGTAATCAAACCCGCCGTGGTTGCTCAGTGGCTATGGTGTTGGGCTGCTGAGCATGAGGTCGCGGGATCGAATCCCGGCCATGGCGGCCGCATTTCGATGGGGGCGAAATGGGAAAACACCCGTGTGCTTAGATTAGGTGCACGTTAAAGAACCCCAGGTGTGCAAAATTTCCGGAGTCCTCCACTACGACGTGCCTCATAATAAGAACGTGGTTTTGGCACGTAAAACCCCAAATATTATTATTTATTATCGTAATCATGCTATAGTCATTTAGTCGTCATCGCTGCCTTGCCCTCACACAGACGTTAGTTTCCATCCGTTGCCATAGCGCCGCCGCCATGCCGTCTCCATCGTGCCATCCTCGTCATTCCGATTCGTTCAGCCAGTTGTTGTCACTGTCAGGCCATAGTAGTGATGTAGTCGTCATCTCATCGTTCTCATTTCGTTGTCGTCACTTTGTCGTCATTATACCAGTGTCATATTTTACCAATCGACATCTTATTGTCGTCATGCCGTCGGCTTTATACGCCTCTGTCGTTCAATCAATATTCCTTCCTCGTAGTTCCATCGTCACTGTGTCGTCGTCATACCTCCATGTTCATGAACGATCTGAGAAAGCGATTGCCATTGTAAAACGGTGCGATATCGTATCGGGCGCAATTGGTCCAATGCGATCATAGGGTACAAGAATTTGGAGACTGGGGAACACATTGCAAATGACTGCTCGCGAAAATGTTGATAGCTGTCTTCCGTGTCACCCATTTGTTTTTTTCCTACATCGTCAAGACTGTTTCCATTCAGTGCGCATCGTGATCTTGATATTAATTTAGTGGCACACCAAAGTATTTCGTCGGTAGTGATGGATAACCGCCGCAACTGAGGGAACTATAAAAAAAGCTACTACTCGATACAAGATTTAAAAATGGATGTGGGCAGGGCCATGTTGTGCATAGGGCAGATAACAGCTGGATCCTTAAAGTTCCGAATGGTTGATGTTAAGGCTGCCAGCAGTTGTTACCAACACAGGGTTTCGGCGACCTTTCACAACGTCTGCTTTTAGCGTGAACCAGATTGATCATCGGAGAGGGTTCCCCATGGAAGACGAGGTGATGTAAAAACAATAACCGAAGTTTAATACATCATTACGGGTGAGCGGTGCGCCCCACCATCCGGGCAAACTCATTCGCTCGGTCGCGAAATGCGCAGTCGCGTAAGGCCGAAGACAGTTGGTCGTAGATGCGAAAGTGCATATTGTCACGAAAGGACAATGGACGATGTACCCCGCGTTGGCGAGGGAGGCAGTTGTACAAGATGGCGTGTTGTCGTTGTTGTTGTTGTAGCCTGTGGCACGTGTGGCTCCTACCCACGATGGGGGATTGGCCGAGAAATGGGTGGATTATTCCAAAATAATATAGAGCATAAATTTCCTAATGTCTATGGGAATAGCATTTAATAGGGTTGAATTGCCGGCTAAAATAAAATCAGAAAGGTGCTGTTGATTGAGTAATAATTAATTTAAAAGTAATAAAAAAATAATTCAGCAGGGAATTCGTTTACATTCTGTAAGGAATGTTTGGACAGCAAAGCATGCATCCCTGTGGCTGAATCCCAAAGTGGACGCCCCGAATGATGACGTGCAATAATTCAAGCCGGCGTCCTCAGCTTCTACCTCTTCTACTTCAGCGCCCGTCTCTTGCTGAGCGCGTGTTCCAGTCCCAACTTCTTTTTTTCAGCGCTGGCTCGTGACACCTAGCGGCAATATGTTGTACTGCATGCCGGCGGTGTTTATGACCAACGCCCCCTTGTTAGTACAAGGCCTGCGTACTTCAATGCATGACGTCATGCTACCTTGCCCGGCTCCCATAGCCGCGGAGATTTTGACGTCACCGCTTTCGTTTACGCCGGGCTGGGCAGTGGAAATTTTGGTCCAAGTAGCATGGCGTCATAAAGCAGAGTGCACAGGCCGGCTATCCAGGAGGCGCTGGTTTAGGAGCTTTATATGACCGTACTATAAAAACTATGTGGCGAGGAAATGCAGGATATCTGTGTAAAATATGGAAGGACGCACATGTACTGGTAGCAAACGCATCCGGAAAAATCAGCAAAAGCCATTCGAAGAAAGCAACAGTGCCGCCTTCATTCGATTCTGCCACTTCATTGATTCTCACGCTAGCTGCAGAAACTGTTACCAGTCTGACCATTCTATTTCGAAGCAACTCAATACCTTGTACTTACTGAGAGGCGGTGATCCATCTCTCTTTCTCCAGATACCATTTTCGTGGTGCTACTGCTATTTAAAACGCAACCGTTAATCTCCATAACACCACGCCCGGCTTCGTCGAAAGTTGTTGGCAGATATGGAAAGGGCAGGGAAGGAATGCACAGAAGGTGAACACGGTTTGTTTCACGTGCCAACAACACGAAATGTTACATAATGTCGATATGAGAAGTGTATGATGAGCCTTGGAAAGCTAAACAAGACAGATATAGAGAGTGAGTGAGTGAGTGAATAAACTTTATTGTAGGTCCGGCGAGGACGCGAACTCGTCGCGCACCCGGCTAGTCCCACGTCGGGACCGGCAGGTCTAGCCCACCGGCCCGGTCGCGGGCACGCCGGACAGCCAGAATTTGCTTTTCTAGAGCGGGGCTACGCAGAAGCGAGTCCCACTCCTCCTTGATGAACTTGGGGTATGTCGACCCGCACTCCCAGAGCATGTGGGGTAGAGTGGAGGTCTGGCCGCAGGACGGGCAGGCGTCGTCGCGATACACGTCGGGGTAAGCCTCGTGGAGAGCGGACAGACACGGATATGTGCTGGTTTGTAGGAGCCTAAGCGAAACGGCTTGCGCCCTATTCAACTTGGGGTGAGGGGGTGGAAAGACCCTTCTGGACATGTAGAAATATTTAATAATCTCGTTGTGAGTAGCAGGAGCGTCCCTGTGACCGTAGATAGGAGGGGAGTCAGTGCCCCTTATAGAGGAAGCGCGGTCGGTGAAGTCACGCGCAGCCTCGTGGGCAGACTCATTGAGGTTCGGGGGAGCACCCTCGACCGATCCTACGTGTGCGGGAAACCAGTGAATTGAATGGTTTGCGAGAGCATGTGGACTCGAGCCGCTAAGAAGACGAAGAGCTTCCTTGGCGATGCAACCCTTTTGAAAAGCCCTAACTGCCGTTTTGGAGTCACTATATATTTCGGACCCACGACCGTCTAGCAGGGCGAGGGCGATGGCGACTTGCTCGGCGATTCCGGGGTCTGAAGTGCGAATCGAGGCGCTATTGGAAATGTTTCCGCTCGAGTCGACCACAACGACGGCAAAGGTCTTCCCGTCACTGTACTCCGCAGCGTCGACGAAGCTTGCGCTAATGTCGTGTCGCTTGATCTGTTTGAGGATGGCGGCTGCTCTGGCCTTGCGTCGGCCCTCGTTGTGGACGGGATGGACGTTTCGGGGCACAGGGGCCACTACGAACTTGTCTCGAATGCACCTAGGGATCGGGGTACTGACCATCGAGAATTCCGCAGGGTGGTAACCCAGCTCTTCGAGGATTCGTTTACCTGCCGCTGTGGTGGCCAGGCGACTGAGTTGCGTGCGTTCTTGGGCTTCGGCAATCTCCTCGGCGGTGTTATGTACCCCCAGCTTCAAGAGATCCTCGGTATGGGTCCTGATGGGTAGACCGAGAGCCCTCTTGACTATTTTGCGGATAAGAACGTTGAGCTTGTCTCGCTCCGCTCTGAGCCAGTTGTGCATGGAAATCGTGTACGTGAGGTGGCAGAGTACGAAGGCATTGATCAGCCTGAGAAGATTGCTTTCCTTCATGCCTCGATGCCGGTTTGCGATTCTGCGAACTAGGCGGAAAGCGTTCTCCGTCTTTGCGATAATCCTGCGCAGAGCTGTTCCGTTTCCGCCGTTGTATTCGACAAACATGCCCAGGACCCGAATAACGTCGACCCTGGGTATCACCCCCCCGTCACAAGTGCGAAGTCTGATGCTGCTTTCAGAGACTGGTTTCCAATCTTTGGGTCTGCCTCCCTTCTCTTTTCTGTAAAGTAGCAGCTCCGACTTGGCGGGGGAGCATCGAAGTCCGGTGGGGCGGAGATACTCCTCGATCACGTCAATCGCCTCCTGCATTGCTTCTTCGACTCTGCCCTCGCAGCCGCGGGAGCACCATATGGTGATGTCATCGGCGTAAATGGTGTGCTTGACGTCCTCGACGCGGGCCAACCTCTCCGAAAGACCAATCATACAGATGTTAAACAATGTTGGGGAGATGACGGCGCCCTGAGGAGTGCCCCGCCCTCCAAGGGGCACATCTTCGGAGCGGAAGTCTCCAATGCGAAGCTTGGCCTTCCTGTCAGTTAGAAAAGAGCTGACGTAGTTGTGGAATCTGGAACCGAGACCCAGGTCTGAAATGGTCTTGACGATGAAGGTGTGGAGCACGTTGTCGAAAGCCTTCTCGAGATCCAGACCGAGCAGAGCCTTGACGTCTCTGGAACGGCCATCCACAATCTGATGCTTGATTAGTTTCATGGCATCCTGCGTTGAGAGTCCGGCACGGAAGCCGATCATGTTGTAGGTGTAAACCTCGTTGTCTTCGAGGTACCCGTTAAGCCTGTTGAGGACGACGCGCTCCATGACCTTGCCGACGCAGGAGGTCAGAGAAATCGGCCTCAAGTTGTCGATGTTCGGGGCCTTGCCGGGCTTGGGAATGAGCACCGTGCAGGCCGTCTTCCATTCTGCAGGTACAATGCCGCTCTTCCAGGACTCGTTTATCTTGTCTGTCAGAAAGACAATCGACGTGTCGTCGAGGTTCCTCAACATTCTGTTGGTCACTCCGTCCGGACCCGGCGCAGACTTGCGGTTGAGCGCGAAGATGGCCTGTCTGACCTCGGCAATGGAGAAGTCTTCATCAAGCTCGGGTCGTGGAGGGCCTCGGTAGTCCGGGAGTTGGGTCGACGGATCTCCGTCGCGATGGACAGGCAGGTACTTCTGTACGAGTTTTGCGACGAGTTCATCGACCGTGTTAGACCTGGTGGCTTCGTGAAGGGCCCGGGCCAAAGTATGCCTTTGATTTGACTTCGAGCCGCTTTCATCCAGAAGGTGCTTCAGCATACCCCAGGATTTGCCGTTGCGCATCTGTCCGTCGATGGATTCGCAGAGCTCGTCCCACTGCTGCTGGCATAGCGCCTTGCAGTGGTCTTCGATGACCTTGTTGAGCTCCGAAATCTTCTTTCGGAGTCTGCGATTGAGCCTTTGACCCTTCCATCGGCGGAGCATGGCGGTTTTGGCCTCGATCAGGTGGGCTAGTCTACTGTCCATCCGCTCGACGTTGAGATCTGTTTCCACTTTCTTGGTGGCCGCGGAAGCGTCGGTCCGGATGCCTTCACACCATTCTTCGAGAGTGGCGGGTGCCCTGGCTCTCCCGGGTTCATCACGAATCCTGCGAAAATGGTCCCAATCTATGAACGTGAATTCCCTAACCCTACTCCGAGACACCTTGAAGTTGGTCTCGAGAATGTAGTGGTCGCTGCCAAACTCCATGGCGGTGTTCTCCCAACCCACGTCCTCGACGTTCCTCACGAAGGCGAGGTCGGGTGTCGAGTCCCGGGTGATCGAGTTGCCAATGCGCGTAGGGAAATCCTTGTCAGTGACCAGAGTGAGGTCCATCTCGTTCGCGTCTTGCCACAGGTTTCGCCCCTTGGTAGTGTCGTAGACGTAACCCCAGATGCCATATGGTGCGTTGAAGTCGCCGACGACGACGAAGGGTCGAGGGCCGGCCAAGTCAGTCGCCTTCTTGAGAATGGTCTTGAACTGCTGGCGCGAGTCTCTGGGGTTGCTATATACATTGAGGACGAACACGCTGTTTCTGCGCTGATTCCGCTGCGGAACGTCGAGCAGGATCTCAACCATGACATATTCGATTCTACCACTCGCCAGCTTGAGGTCGTGGGTGATATGAGTTAGCCGTTTATCGATCAAGGTGCAAATCCCTCGGCCCCCGGGCCGGCCCGACACGGCCCTGTATCCTTGGAGCGAGGCTGCGGAGATTAATGTTTCTTGGAGAGCAATGACCTGAGGTTTCGCAGAGAAAGACCTGAAAAACTGCTGCAGAGGGGCTTTTTTGTTAGAATACCCTCTGCAGTTCCATTGCCAAATGCGAAAACTCTCTTTGGATCTATCCATTATGGCTGACCTGACGGACTACCACCTGACGGGGCAGTAAGGCCTGCGCAAAGAATGGGTCCTCCTGTCGCCGCACTGGGATAATGAAGTGTAGCTTCCTTTAGTATGGCGGGAACGGTTAGCGGTTGTACGACAGAGGCGCATGAAGCCATTCGCGCCTCAGTGGCGTCGATGCGATCTGCGAGAGCTCCGAGGCCCTTGTTGGGGTCCCCGAGCGCAACCTGAATTTGGCGAACGTTATCACTGAGGCAAGCGACGCTAGCGGTGACCTGTTTGAGGCCATCTGCCAGCCCAATGAGACTTTGCTTAATCTCGCTGACTTCTGCAGACAACGCTGCCGATTCACATGTTTGTTTGAGTACGGCCCTTCGTTTGGAGGACGTCGCAGTACCGTCTACCGGAGCTGGGATTGGAGTCTCGGTGGTCGTGACTGACGCTCCGTTACCCGACACATTCGAAACGAGTTTCCTAATCTCTGCCATTTCGCTAACTAGTGTCTTGATCGTGTTCTTGAGGTCGTCGTTTTCTTTGCGTAAGCGAATGACTTCCGCGTCTCTAGCTTGCTCTGTGGGCGGGTTGCTACGAGATGTCGGAGCAGGCTGGGTATTGGCGCCGGGCTTGGGTCGTACCAGATCAGCCCAAAGAAGGGTCGGCTGCTTTCCGCAACGTGTGGAGGCGGGCTGAGGCCCGGATGCTGGCTGGGTTATGGAACCCGAGAGGCCCCTGGAACCGGATCTGGACCTGGATCTGGATCGCAACAGAGATCTTGACCTCGACCTGGCCCTGGAGACGGAGCTGCTCCTGGTGCGACCGCTGGAGCGGCCGCGAGACCTGGATCTCCCCCTGGACCGGGAGCGGCTGCGTCCGTATTGGCGTTCAGGCGTTGCTTGCCGGGCTTGATTCGTGTTCTCCATGGGCGGCAAATGTTCGGCGTTGAGGGCGCGGGAGCGTTGCCCCCGTCTGCGCCTGACGAGATATGGCGTCTGAAATCGTCGCTTGCACTCCTTGGCGGCGGTAAGGTGGTCGCCTCCGCACAGCTTGCATTTGGGATCGCACCTATGCTGAGCGTCGGGGTTCGCTTCTCCGCATCCTCTGCAGATGGCGTCGTTGGGCGAAGGGCAGACGTCGGAGCGGTGCCCGAGCCTCCCGCAGCTGTAACACACGTCCATTTGCTTGCGAAATAAAGTGCACCTGACGATAGTGCCGCCGTAGGAGACAAAATTTGGCACCCGGTACCCCTCGAACAGGACCACCACGGTGCCGGTGTTCTTGATTCTTTTGGCGCCCAGCGCCGTGGGATTTCTCGCGTTGACGAGTTTTTTGTCGATCGCCGCGGGCCCGTCGGTAAGGGAGACGCCTCGGATGACGCCCTTGCACGTGTAGTGGGGGGCGGCCTCGTAAGCGCTCACCTCGAAACGTCGGCCGGCAACGGAGATGCACTCGATGCCGACGTAGCGTGCAGCGTTGTCCCTGTTTGGTGTGCTGATCACCATTATGTTTTGTTGAAAGTTGGGACACATCGTGTCGGTGTCCCGCGACGCCGAATCGAGCCCGGCAGCCTGCCATATGGCGTCGGCGACTGCGGTAGGTCCACACTTGCTGATACACAGGCCTCCCCTGGGCCGCACGACGATCTTTGCCTCTTCCTTGGGCATCGGAGGCATCCTGGCCCCTCGAATGATCTTGCTTTTAATGCCCGCGCAGTCGGCGCTACGCCGAGCGTTGAAACCGGTGTTATGCTGAACGTCGGCCGCACTGGCATTGGCCGCGTTTCTCATTGAAGAACGTCTGGCGGCAACAAGCTGCCAACCGGAGTCTTTAGTGAAGTCCTCGGGGGATAAAAACTCCCCTTCCACCTCACACTCCATTATAAAGTCCGTGGAAAAGCCTACGACGAGAAGAGGTGGGCGAGCGATGCCTCGCCTCGCGAACCCTAACACGGTTAGGCACAGCACACGGTCACGGCGTAGTCAGAAGAAAAACGGCAAGAAATGTCACAAAAGTCCACCCACCCACAAAAGTCGGGTATCGGCGTGTTCCTCGTGACTTCACGAATCCGAAAATGTGGAAAGTTCAGGGGTATACACTCGAAAAACATCCGAAAATGTTGGCAAAAAGCGGGAGCCGAGCGAACCACGTCAGATGTGGCTCAAACCCACTCAGATATAGAGAGGAACTGAACAAAGCAAGACTCAGCCTGAAGCCAACGTTTCGGCAGGCGGACTTTTATTGAATATAAGAAGTGCCCATACAGAAACGTCGTCTAAAACCTGGTGATTCCCTTATTCTCGAACGGTGGATTACGGCAAGTATTTGGAAGTGTAGATCTAATTGAGACATGCGACATTGAGACATGCCCGCCTCTGTGTTCGCTGTCAACCGACGAATCCACAGACGCCAATCCTCGGTGCTGTCAAGCATGGCTTCATTTCTGTTTCCCCTGTCTTATCACCAATTTCGCATTTTCAGTAGTTTTCTTTGCACTAGCATGGGTAATTTTCCTTCCTTCCGAACAATTTCTTCGCAAAGCTACCTCATAAATTCGATATTATCGCCAGACTGTCATATTTCATGGTTCAGTGATCGGGTCATTGAATGGCTTCCGCACCTTCGCTTGCGACACGGTCGAACTTTCACTCGTTCTTGCTCGGTGCCGTCGTCCTCGTCACTCCATGACAGCACACACCATTGGTCGCAACGTGAGCCCCGTATAAGGAACTGCCGTCGACTCGCACTACGGCATGGTCGACGACTAGAGAACGTTGCTCGCTGCCGCTCGGCCCACTATGCTCAGTGACCGGACGTTCTGGACTGCTGGCGTACTTTTGACGTACTATTTGCAATTCACGTTCCCCAAGTTTTTCGAGTCATCTGGAACGTCATCGGGCGCTTGTTGCCACCGTATGTATTCATAGATATTTTTCTTCCGGCCATTCGCATGCAAAATTCACTGCAGCTTCTCTTCACCATGCGACAAAGTTTCAAGCTTTAAAGCGGAACCTAAACCATTCAACCTTTTAAAGTATTTCTTTCTCCCAATCGTAGCATCGCTTCCGATCTCATGCGTGCCTTTTCACATTCATTTTTCTTTTTCTTTAGTTTAATGTTTTATTCTTTCAGGCCATCGATTCGCCGCCCAAGACGCCTACAGTCTGTTGTTTTAGGCGATCGACCGCCGCTTGGGGATTGAATCGAAATTTCGTATGCGGAGCACATTTGACGGGATATACACAGTACTGCAGATTTATCCCCGCTCCCACCTAGTGTGCCGCTGGTCGTACTTATTCAAATTTCAGGTGCGATGGAGAATAGAAAGAAAGGCGGGGATGATTTGGCTTCTTGTGCTCTTCTTTCTCCGTTTCTTTTTTGATTGCACGCTTGTTTCTCTTATTTTCATTTTATTGTATGTTTCTTTCATAATGGAAACAGGCTGACCGAAAGCCGTTATGACAAACGCGCCTTCAGTTGAGCTGCGCTCCTAAAGAGATTCGTTTTCGCATCCCTCCATGTTACTCTCGTCCAGCCGCCCCTATTTCCTGGTTCTCAATCTCTAGCTGTTTGCTGCTTTCCCCCACTCATTTATGCGCTCTTTGCCGCGCTGGATTGTTTGTGGGGCGTCCAGTAACGGGAACCTTCGGCTGTCATGTGACTATCGATCATCGGCAGCCTGGAACCGAGAGTGGCTTCCTTTACGAGGGACGTTCTGAAAGTAAGTTTCGTCATTTATTTTCACACGGAAACTTTGCTGCCCAAAACAATGCACCATCACATCGTGAACTATACACCTTGCACAATTTTCTCAGATAGTCTCCACCGACATGGAGACGTGTGTGGCAGCGTGCAATCAGTTCTAAGAATTCCCCTCTGGAAGAACTCGGTGCCCTGCGATGCAAGGCCTGAGACATGGCATTTTCGCATACATGATCTGTAGGCGTTCATTGTTCACGGACACACTAGTCCCACGTGCCCATTCATACCGGACAAAGAAAGCACGCACTTTCATTGGTGACCACGTTGTCAGCACACGTCTGTCTGCCGCCGTGGTTTGTGCTCGAATAACTTCGGACACGCCTGTCTGCTGCTATTCTCCCTTCTTCGGCGCTACGCGCATGCGTAATTCCTCCTCCGCTGGCGCTCTTTTCGTCGTTGAACCAGTAACGGGCGTGAAAACTTATGGCGATTGTTTGTTTTCCCTGGTGTACCATCTTCTCTTTAAAAAAAATCACGAAACTTACTTTCGGAACTCCCCTCATAATGACTCCGAGCGGTCCGGTGCTGAACAGAATACCTCTTAGTTAGACACATGCAAGGCAACTGTGTAGTTGTCGGTACTTTAATTTCGTAAGGCCGAAAGCAGCTGGTCGTAGGTGCGAAAGTGCATATGTTGTACTGCGTGCCGACGACGTTTATGACCAGCGCCGCCTAGATAGCATGAGGCCGGTGCACTTCAACCAGTGACGTCATGCTACCTTGCCCGACGGCCATAGAAAGTAATGGGGCTGCTCCCTATTGACACCAACGCTTTCGTGACACCGAACTTGACAGTGAAGATTTCGGTCGAAGTACCGTGACGTAATAAAGCAGAATTCACAGGCCTGCTATCTAGGAGACATCGTTTTGACCTGCCAGAAGGAGATTGGGCAAGGACTGCAGTGTAGAGAACGTTCAAAGGCAGGTGATGTGGGCACTTTCATCGTATGCTGTGTACTTGCGAGGCCAGAGGGGACGCAGACAGAAATGTAGAGAGGAGAAGGAGTCAGGAGAAGATGCAGTTCCCGTACAAGAGAGGAGCTGGAGGCGACGTGAGAAGGCAAGCAAACCTTACTACTACACGACGGTGGTTGCGGGCAAACTGGACAAGCTTAAGTTCAAGCTACGGTACAGTACGTTGCTGCTATTTCTGCAAAATAAACACCATGTAAGTATGTCAAGCGGGGAAACTACGCAGGGCATGCAGAAGCAGAGCCGCATTGATTAGAGCTCACCGCATGGTCCAGGCGCCGCTACGGAAGCGGCCGATCGTCAAATCAACTGCTGTGCCCGTCGCGCTAGTTCTGCGGCTATGGCATTGCTAGAGGTCGTGGAGTTGATCCCAACCACGGCAGCTGCCCGACGGGGGCCAAATAGAAAGCGCACGCACACTTAGATTTTGGGACATATTAAAGGACATCACAGTATCAAAATTAATAAGGACTCCGCCACTACCGCGTGCCTCGTAATCCAATTATGATTTTGGCACATACAGCCCCATAGTTCAATTCTAGTTTAATACTTCTGCCAGAAAGCGATGTGCCATGTGAGGCAATGACTACGCTCAACCCTCTCAGAGATTATGAAATATGGTGCACAAGAACGCTTCAATCAAACACATCTCTCTCTGTGTTCTGTGTACTACGCAGACAAACAGCAGTGGTGCCCGCAAGGTAACGTTTAACATAAACTCACCACTCTCGTGTTAGAATGAACTCTGAAGAAATTAAGCTTTAGCCGTCAACATTACCTCTAATTATCGTTAATCAAAGTATCCAGCACGGAATGCTTTGCTTACATCCATTCCCACAGTGCGTGGGATCTGCATATTTTTTTTCCTCCATGAACGCTCTGCATCCAGTCTGCCTAAAGCGTCACGCAATGTCTTTCTATCGTTTTTAAATCACGGACAATATATCAGATATGAGTTCCGTAAGAACATAGTGAACAGTGATTTACGGGGTTTCATTGTCGACTGTGGCACCTACACGAAATTGCGATCAATATTTCATGCGATGCATTTAGTGGCTTAAAGGCGCCTTGTAAAAGTTGTATTTCACTCGTGTCTTTTTCATCTGATTTCGCTTCATGACAAGTTGACGTTGAAGTTGAAGTTCATGACAAATTGACGACTCTGTGCAGGGTAAACAATAGTCTTGCTTTTTCAGTGTGATGATAAATAGTATTTAATGGCTCAACGGTGAAGTAAAGCCAAATAGCAGCACTTCTTGTTTATTTCTTTTTTTCTGAAGTACATTTTGAATCACATGCGCCTATTCTCGCTTTAATTACGAGCGCTACCATGCCCCTAAAGTTCCGGGACATTTATCCTTTCTTCTAGACGCACGTTTTATCTTGCATGTGTGTTACCAACAGTTCCAGAGTTTACAAACAGGCAAGAAAGCAGGTAGAAAGAATAACGTGGTGCTCACCTCAGGAATGGGAATTTCCGGCACTTTTCTGGTACTGACGCACACGTGTGAGAAAGCGTACGCGTTTTGTGCTGCCTCCGACAGATCAAGTCTCAGCCTTTCCTTTCGTCGCTGGCGTTTGTCACGGTAAGAAAACATCGCTCTCGCCTGTCGTCTTTGCGTTAGCCTGCACAGCAGCGACGAACGTCGTCAGGCCATGTCACAACATAATTTATTTTCCGAGCGTAGCTTTGGTTCTGACATCCTTTCCTCCACAGCCTTTATATATTTTTTCTCATTTTTTGGCGTCCTCATGCTCCGACGTGCGCGCGATGCTGTCTCCGCAGCCTTGCTTCTCTTCTTTTTTTTCGAGAAGGTTAGTGCTCTGTTGTTTGCTCTTCTCGCTTCAGCTCCTTCTATGCTGGTCTTTTTCCGAGTCCTGATCTAACGCGATTTGTCTTTACGGATGAACGTACATCGTATACCACTCACACGAAGGGCGTAGCCAGTTCTCGATCTTTTACGTGTCTCCACGGTTTCCGCGTGTGCTGCCTTCCGTAAACGCTTCCATTGTTTCTGTCAATATATTTTGTTCAAAGTTCTTTTCTCGGCTCGCTGCTATACAAATGAAACGACGTTTTTCACTTTGGAATGCCTTCAAGAGCAGATGACAGTTTCTTTTTCTTTTACTGACCTTTGGCGTTGCAGCTGGTGCACGTGGGCCAATCTGTTCACACGAAATCGTGTTTGCGTACCCCTTCGCAACCTTGATGTCTCGCTGAAGAAAGCAAAGTGTCGTTGTATCTACGCGGGCATGAAATCAAATTAAAAGCATAAGGGCGCACAGTATGCAACTTGCACGAACAGAGTTGTCATAAACAAGCATCCCTCTATCCAGCGATTGAGAAGATTCATCATAGACAGCTGCCAGATACCTAGGCGACACGACGTGTCCTCCTCCTTGGACTTCAGCTTTCTTATCTTTCCCTCTGTCTACCTAACAAACAAGTAAACGAAGCGGAAGATGACGGAAGGAAAGCTGTTGTCTGCGTGTGTTATTCACGATACCATGGGACCTATAGCGTAAAACTTTTCCAATATGTTTTTATTCCAATCTCCTGACGTCAAATTTACGCAACCACCAACGCAAGAATCGGGTGGTGACCCTCAGCGTTACCTGAACAGCCCAATGAAATGCTCTCCTCATTTATAGGAGGTAACTTTTGTTTGCTTTCCAAACGATTAAAAATTGCCAACACTGAGCGGTTTTTGTTGTCTAATTGGCTGACAAGAGGCGAGGAGCACGCTCAAGTGGAGAGAATTTCGATGAAGCCGAGCAAGCACAGTGAAAATAGATAGCTGGAAAAAGAGGGAAGTGCCAGTGTCATATGATATGACTAATAAAAATCGGGTCCCTCGGTTAAGCCCCTTTCTTCTCGTTTATTACATAATGAGGGTCTCCAATCCGGCAACATAGATGCCTTCAGGTAGCATATGTGGGTTTGTTTACCAGTTGCCTTGACCCAAAAAGATCACGTTCTCGTGACGTCTGGGGTAGAAAGGATGTTCCACATCCACCGCCAAGGTCTGAGAGTGGTGGCGCTGGCTAACACTCCTAGGATTCGACTCGGAAACATAAATGCCCAAGAAAGTGGATGGGGAAACGGCGCCGCGGTAGCTCTCTCTTGAGCATCGCACCCGAAATGCAAAGGTTGTGGGATCGGTCCCCACCTGCGGCAAGTTGTTGTTTCATCCACTTTCATTTCCACTAGTTTATCGTTTCTTTATGTCATTTATTAAGCACAAGTAATTTCCCCTGTGTTGTCCTCGGTGTCAGTGTTTGTTGGCTTCTTATGATATGCCTGGCCGCAGTTACATACAGGTCGACGTCGGCAAAACAGAGATGACTGGGTCCTAAATTTAGGGATGGTGGTGTGAGTGAATCAGTCATGTCGAGCCCCACTGTGTTCACGTACACAAAGCAGCTGAACTTTGCATAAGCACGGAGAAACCATGGAACAAAATGTTCGTCAGATTCTCGAACTGGGGATGCAGTAAGGGCTTTGCATACAGACAGCGAGTTGGCCATATTAACAGCTAATGAGACATTTGGGGGAAGTCTGGGTGCTCGGACCTTTAAGGCCTTCCAGTGGAGGCAACACACCTCTTTGGTCTCTGCTTGACATAGACGGCACCTCCACACTGACTCACCTGGAGGAAAACGGCAGCCGCTTTTTCCTGTCTCTCTGACAGGAAGAAATCGTCTCTCTCTCTCTCTCTCTCTCTCTCTCTCTCTCTCTCTCTCTCTCTCTCTCTCTCTCTCTATCTATCTATCTATCTCTCTCTCTCTCTCTCCCTTTTTGGCCTTTCCTGTATTCTGCTCTCTTCCATATACTTCCTTTCTCCTTGGAGGCAAGGGTTGACCTTGTGTGGCTATCGTACCTTGGGTGCACTATATTTGGTTATAGTGTCAGCTTACGACTGGCGTCGTACAGACTTGTATGCAAGCTCTGCCGCGTCCCCTCATTGGGCTCCGTGGTGGGTGATCGGCGCTGTTGCCGAACATACGCATTTTGTTATGGCAGTGCAAACTTCGGTTGTCTATGATCGGCGTCTGGAAAAATGCCGCACCGAAGCATCACTCCAGTTCTCCTTTCGGAGCAACGCTCCATCATTTCCCAAGTGCTATGTAGTCCACAGCGAAAACAACATACCAGTAAGGAAGCGCTCTCCATTGCTGGTAGCTAAGTGCCTGAAAGACAAAATCGGACTGACATACAAGGCCTCGAAAATTTCTAGCGGGGATCTCCTCCTATAACTAAGTGACAAAGATCAAGCACAAAAGCTCTCAGAACTTACCAGTAATGGTGACGCGACAGCGACAATTTCAGCGCACAGAACACTAAATACAAGCAGGAGTGCGATATCTGTGGAATACTTTTTCGGCTTGAGCGGTGAGGAACTGCTGGAAGGCTTCCAGGAACAAAACGTGACCAAAGTACAAAGAATTATCATCCGCTGAAATGAACAAGAAATCCCCACAAAGCATGTTATACTCACCTTTGGAACAAGCGTAATACCTACCTGACTGGATGCAGGGTACGTAAATGTAAACGTCAGACCATATATCCCGAAACCCAGACGATGCTTCAAGTGTCAAAGGTTTGGACATGCTTCACATGCGTGCTGAGGACAAACAACCTGTGATAAATGCAGCTCCAATGATCACCAATCTGACAAGTGCACTTCTTCCCCACATTGTGAGCACTGTAAAGGAGACCGCCCAGCTTACTCGCGGTCTTGCCCTTGCTGAAATAAAGAAAAGGAAGTAATTGCACTAATTGTGAAATTTTTAAAAAAAACACTCGTTCTTTGAAGCAAGAAAGCGATTGTCGTACCTTTTGAGAGGAAGTTATGCCGATTTGACGCAGGTGGGGGCAGCGTCACAGAGTCCTCCGAGCCCACGCACAGTGGTCCCGTAGTGACCCCTCCCACTCTCCTGGTGGAAGCAGCCAGCGCTGCTCCATCTTTTTCTAAGGGGCTGCAGACTTCAGTCCCGCGGGACGCTAAAATCAACCGAACCCCAAGGCGCGAAACACAAAACACGAGACGCGATAACCTAAAGGTTATCGCTTCTTTGTATCAGCCTTCTTCAGATCTCTGTCACCTAATATGTTTCTTACTATCATTCACATTCACCTTTCAGTTTCAAAATGGCTTTTATTATCCACTGGAATTGTATGGGGCTCTTACGCAACTTACGTGACATCAAAGACATGTTAAATACCTTCTCTTCTGTGGCCTTGTGCTTACAGGAAACAAACCTAGCAATAACACACACACAAATTTAAAAGGCTTCGCTAATGTACGGCGCGACCGTACTCAGGGGAGCCGGCTTTCGGTTGGTGTAGCCAATGTTTTGCAGCGTTGTATTGCATCTCGGGAAGTTGCCATTAACAGTCACACAGAAGCCATTGCTGTCACCGTTTTAGCACATAAAGCCATAAGCATTTGTTCAATGTAAAT
Source organism: Dermacentor albipictus (assembly GCF_038994185.2). Classification (NCBI taxonomy): domain Eukaryota; kingdom Metazoa; phylum Arthropoda; class Arachnida; order Ixodida; family Ixodidae; genus Dermacentor; species Dermacentor albipictus. Next base: position 94,906,313 of record NC_091823.1, read on the forward strand.
TACACCGCATTCGCATTTTACTGTAAGAGATCTGGGGTTAATTATAAACCAGCAACCTGAACGTTCTTTAATAGCGGGTGATTTAAACGCCCATAGGGGTAGCAAAACAACTGACACCAGAGGATAACCACTTGAATATTTTATCCTAACAAATGACATATGCATTTTAAAGACTGGTACTGCAACCTTTTCCTCCGCAAGCACAAGACCTATGAGCTGTCTAGATCTAGCGCTGTGCTCTCTATCTCTTTTATCGATTTTAAACGCAGTGTTGCTCATAATCGCTGTGGTAGTGATCATATACCTGCTATCTTTAAAAAATATATATCCTTTCCAGACAATACCGTCGAGGTCATCCCGTTGGCAACTCTATCTAGCAGACTGTCCTTTCTTCAACGAAAAGGCAAACCTGGATGACGTATCAGCTGACCTAACGATAGATGTAAAGAATGAAAAGATTTCTACCTCTATCTTGGCTACAACAGAACAGACTATCCCGCAATCCTCCGACTTTTTATGAAAAAGCTCAAAAAAGTTAAAACCCTAGTGGACGAATGAATGTACAAAACTAAACAATTACAAAACAAAGCGTGGGGTATCTTTCGGCGATACTCAAACACAATATAACCTCCTCTCTTTCAAACAAGCAAAGGCGAAAGCCAGGTACACACGCAGCCCAGTCGAAAGACAGTCCTGGGAAAACTATGTATCGTCCAAGCATGGCCCGATTACGTCCAAAAGAATGTGGGATCAACTTCGTAAATTTAGAGGTGACTACGCTCCTTACACTATAACCATACTCTCACGCCCAAGCACGCAAACAAATTTAGAAGAACAAGTAGACACATTAGGGCAGCATTTCCATGACATGTTAAGCTCAGTAAACTATTCTGCTACATTTCAAAAATATAAGCAATCAGCAGAAAAACAAGCTTTCTACCACAGGAAGTTCAGAGAGATCGTACAGTACCCCCTTAACACTCCTGGAGATCAAGAGAGCACTCACTACTGGTAAAAAAACAGCACCTGGTCTGGATAGGGTACATTATGCAATGCTCGCACACCCATCCCCTCAAGTAGTTGAAACATTGATCCGTTTTTCGAACATAATCAGGGAAACTGTGAAAATGCCGAATGAATGGAAGAAAGCCACCCTTTCTTGAAAGCCGGAAAGCATCCTACAACAGCAACCACCTACAGACCTATAGCACTCACAAATTGCCTGGCAAAGTCTCATGAAACGATCATAAACATAAGATGGACATACGCCCTTGAAACCGAGAACCTGCTTGATAACCATCAGCGTGGGTACAAGAAAGGTTGCTGTACCACAGATAAGCTAGTCCGGCTAGAACACGAGATACGTACGGCCTTTTTACACAAGCAATACTGTTTTAGCTTTCTTCGATTCAGAAAAGGCGTACGACACAACATGGTGGTTTGGTGATTTAAAGGACTCAGCGGATTTAGGGATCCATGGTGGAACGCTGAAACCTGTAGCCGATTTCATGTCCGACCGAACATTTCAAGTGCGTTTAGTAACAGTGCCGTCATGCGTGTTCATTCAATAAAATGGTATGCCACAAGGCTGTGTAATACGCACAACACTGTTTGAGGTAAAAATGAGCTCGGTCAATAATGTGATTCCATCCTCAGTAATGCAGTTATCTGTGGATCACTGACAAATTGCATGTCGTGCATCGAACTTGGCAACCTGCGGACGTGAACTTCAAATTGCATTAAACACACTCATGCAATCGGCATCTGAAAACGGTTCTCGCTTCTCAAGCGAAATAACTATTACTGTTGTTTTTTCACAAAAAAGAGACCTGCAACCAGATCCCATCCTTAAGCTACAGGATGCCACACTACTGGTGAAATAAGTGCACCAGTTTTTGAGTGTTCTTTTATATAAGAAGTTGAACTTCCTCACGCACATAAATAGTCTTAAAATTAAAGCGAACAATACGTATAACGTCGCCAAAGTCCTGTCCTGGAAGTGCTGGGGCTCTCACCCTAAATGCTTGCTGCACATCTACCGCAGTTCAGTGCCCAGCATATTAGACTATGGCAGCATCATATATGGTTCAGCTAGACAGTCTTACATCCGACGACTTGATCCAGTTCATAACTTTGGACTACGACTGGCACGTGGTGTTTACAGAACATCACCTGTCCTGAGTTTATACGTTGACTGTAATGAGCCTCCTTTACAGCAGCGCAGAGTGCTATTAACCTTTGCCTACATTCTCAGAATCCAGTCCTCACCGCAAAACATATGGTACAACATCGTCACATAGTGCAACTCACGCTTACACTATACAAATAAACCGAACATGACTAGGTCGTCTGTCCTGCGATATGAGCAATATTGTCGGGATTGTGACATTCCTCGCGAAGTCCTCTAGGCTGCCAGAGATCCACAGCGTCTGCTCCCGTGGTACGATTTCTCGCCGTTATGTGACGGGACATTGACACATTTGAAGAAAAGAGGCGCCGCAAACGAACACATCATACAAGAATTCAGCGCTCTTCAGGACAAATATCAACATTATATGAAGTTTTACACTGATAGCTCTAGAACAAAAGGAGATGTGGGTGGGAGGGCCGTAACGGAAAATTTACAAACAAGCATTTGATTACCACATCATGCCTGTCTACACAGCCGAAGTCTATACGCAATATGAACTGTAGTTAGAAAGATAATCGCTGACAAACACGAAAGCAGAGTCATATACACTGATTCATTAAGCACACTGAAGGCGCTACAGGTGAAATACGAATGTGAACACCTGTTAGAGGATATTTTAAACATCGTAACTACAAACAAATATGGCAGATCAATTAGGGTTCGCTGGGTACCAAGCCGTGTTGGGATACCTGATAATGAAGCAGCGGATAGATTCGCATCAATGGCAGCGTACAATGACATAACAAACACAACACTTCCATTAAAGATAGTATCAATGCGATTCGGAAGGCCTTGAGATCAAAATGTCAGTACGAATGGGATCATTGTATAAGCAACAAGCTACATCTTACTAAACCCGTAATTGGCGAGTGGATGTCATGCAGCCACCAGCAACAGTTCTATGAGGGGATCCTGCGTCGACTTCGGATTGGAAATACACATCTTACACATAATTTTCTCCTTCGAAAAGAAAACCCGCCAACTTGCGAAAAATGCCATGAACCTCTTGAGATGATACACATCCTTATTACTTGTCCACACATAGAAACACAGAGACGGAAGCTATTACACAAACTGTACAATTTACGTATACCTTGACACCCTGCCCGTTCACTGGCAGATGACCCACTAGTGTCATTTACTAACGTGTTTGACTTCTTAAAGGCAACTGGTTATTTACACCAACTATAATGTAACGCAGAATCACCTGCTGTAACGTTGCATTTTCTATTGTATTGTGACTGGCGCAGCATGGCCTGTGTAGCCTTTGCGCCATTAAACCTAACTAACCAACAAACCGGGGAATTTTGGGAAGTTTTCATAATGCTAGTACAATCGCTAACAATTCTGCCCCAAATATGGCGGTGAAGACAGTGATTGCGAAAATAGCGCGACCGCCGCTTCTGTTCCTACGCGCCTTCGTACCTTGTATACGTGCTGTGGGACAAGAACCTTTTGTCTCCGAAATGGTTTTACGACAAACTTTACGACAGCCGCGAAGGCATGCGAGGCTTACAAAATTCAACAGATACCCTTCCAAAGGCAGTTTCTTCTTTTTCTTTATTTTTTGCCCTCTACATGTTACGCAAGATTTTATTTCTTAACGATTGTTTTCTAGCTTTTATTACCGATATTTCTTTCGGGTATTAGAATACTGACTTCAAAGCAAATCAGGGAGAACTCTCTCACGAAGCAAAGAATGTTCATAGTGGCATAATCGGGGTGTTCATGCAATATCGCTCATGGATACATATACGTGCATCGAAGCTGCCTCCATTGCTGTAGATTTTGTTGAGCGCAGTGTTAATAGTCTTGTTTCTAACATTAACCTTCACTTCTCGCCACGGCGCCACTGAATTTACAGCCCCCTTCGGCCTGTTCGTGTTGTGTCGCTCGGCTCGGTGCGTCTCCTCATAAGAAAAAAAAAAGGAATAGAAAAACGAAACACAGCCGACTAGTTCCATAGTGTGTCGCCGTTTACTGCGACGTCTTGGCCATACCCCTTGAAAGTTTTGTTGGAGCTTCCCCTGACAGTCATCGCATGTCGTACGTGAGTTCCTGGTGAAGCTTGCGGGCGGGCGGAATGATGAAGCAGTCTTCTCGAAGGTGGCGACTTTGCTTCGAAGGAAATTGCACGAAACTGACGTCGGTGCTAAATTGCGAGCACCTAGCCAACTGTCAAAGGGGCTTGTATTTTGTTAATCCTCTCATATTCTCTAACTGCTCTGCATCTTTCGCCAACTGAAGTGGCTCGCCTCCCAACAGCATTAAGGGGAGCCCGGCGTTTGCATTCGTGGTCCTGCAAGCCTTCTACCACACAGTTCGGACTGTTCTCCTTAAAGGAATATACTCTGCAGTAGCACTTCACGTCATGAACAACTAAGCCTCGAGGCACTTCTCGATTGTTGCAGGCAATGGAGAACTACCGATTACACAAGTAGCTTTTCTTGACATTCGATGCCACTAGCTATGGCCGGCTTCCAATAGAACACCGAAGAACGACAGTGGGCTCAATAGACGTGCTTAGTCTGCAATCCGTCGGGTACATAACCGTTCTACTCGGCCTTTTGTTGCAGCGTAAAGGGGGTAATCACTGTTAAGGCGCACCATGATTGTCCCGGCAAGAATGTAGTAAAATAAAAGGGAGAACATCGGTAAAGGACGATGAACTGCTGTTTGTGAGGCTGGTCCATTGGCTATTCAGTCCAGTGATTGCCCCAGGAGAAGCTTCCGTAGCGCTGCTCAGTGGTTTTCTTGTTTATTTTTCTTTTTTCCTGTAATGAACGTTACCCACGAACATGACGTGTCCTTGTTACGTGAGCGAATAATCGTTTTCTGTCATTTTTGATGCCTCTTGTATTTGTTATGTCTATTGTTTACTATAGACTCTTGCGATTCCGCCTCTTCGTGTCTCATCTCGCTGTCGACCAGATATACTTTCTTTTATGTCTCTCACGTGATTACCCACCCCCTCATTTTGTTTCGCGGTCGTTTCTTTACGAGCCCTCCTTCAGATGTCGGAGAACAAATAACTGCGTCGATCGTGTTCCCCCGCCAGAAAGAATAAGCGATAACTAAGAAATTGGAAAATGGCGGCGTTCTCCTACTCCTCAGTTCTTCCTCTTCCGCGTTACGTACTTGAGATAGGACTACGACACAATGACGCAGAGTCAGTAAAGGCGCAGCCGCGAATGCAAGATGGCGAAACGCCCCTAATGTACGCGTTGACTAAGCTGTCAAATTACTTTTTTGTTTCCGCTTGCGGTATCCACCCGGTTCAAAGCCACCCCTTTATTGCGGGTATATGTCGTAGTCCCTCATCAAGGGGAAGAGTGCTGAGCCTGTAGTGTAAACGAATAACGTACGCCGCATGGTGCTTGTTGAGCTCAGGATGGTGAGCTCCTGCGATTTGTTTTCTGGACAAGAACGGCGAGGCGTGCCGAAAGAAGAAGGGTATGGGCTGCCCATGTGAGCGTATTCACGACAAGTCAGGTGGAGGAGCGGGCATTAAACCAATAATGGAGGAGCCGAGTTTGACAGACCGTAACAAGGGCAGCATTTGAGCAAACAAAATACATAGAAAGCTTTCACGATGGCGATTACCTCGCTTCTGGCATTCAGGAAGCAAGCAGCTGAAGCGCATAGACAGTGCAAACCCTGGTTCGATGGGAATTCGTTTCGTCTGAATGTTGTATAGGCAGATGTGTTGTTGAAGCTAAGGAGGAGGACAGGAGCATGTCTCACTACAAGAGCCTGTAAATGATCAACCAGATGACCTCTACAAAGGGTTAAGCTTTTGCGGTATCTGCATGAAGCGAGGCACCGTGCTTATGCTTAATTTCAGTCCGACATTGTACCGGCATGGCTAGCTCAGGCGCAAAAATGAAGGAAAGTGGAAAGGTCAGGCTGATGTTTTTTCTTGCTGTTGTTCTTTGTTTTTCTTTTTTTTTTCTTTTTGCCAACGACAAAGAGAATAGCTTAACTAACGGCGCTCTTTCGCGATATCAGCCAAGAAAACATGACTGACCAAAGGCTAAGTATTCTCGCACTGTTGATGTGCAGTGTATACGTGTGGATTTGAAAATGTTGTGTACGTAATGTACGAGTGTCCGAGCACCCCCAGACAGACACCTGTCGCACTAGAACAAAGCAATTACCTAGGTGATTAAGAAGGGGACATTACTTTTTGCATTTTCATTTGCCCTATATAATTGAGTTACAATAACCAAACTTCGTATTGTCATTTCTGAAGGAAAATCTTTCGCGCTTAGGACATTCCATTTTCCTTTCTTGTTCACTTTCACAGAGGTCGTCTGTTACTTGACGCCAGCTTTCCTGCATCGTCGTATAATCTCTGCTGTCTTTGTGTCAGCGCACTGCAGTGTTCCTACCCACTAGTGCTAGTTTCTTTTGTTATTCTTGTCACGCTCTCATCGTTGCCAGAGAAACACGACAGACGCCTCGAGCGAAAGCCGTTGACGTGCGACCGTGCGTGATGAGCATGTATACCTGTGCCGTCAACAAGCATTCCCCAAGCGCAATGTCGGCGTTCTATATCGCTAAAGCACGCCGAGGCCCTCCCGTGAATCTCTATATTCTGTTGGCGCACGCCAGCAGATGAGAATGTAAGAGGCCTTCTCGCAAGTGCCATCCCAACGACCTGCGTATGCACTAGGCTGAGTCCCTTCCTCACATAGTAAATATATCTGAGATCAAGAGATGCTGATTTGCGTGGACGGCCCGAAATGCGATTGAAGTAGTGTGCGTGATGCTCTGCTACTATAATGCCGTAGGGAATAATACCGTGTCTCCTTCTGGCGTCCCACAGCACCTAACAAAAAAGAAAAGAAAACTGCGGGTGCTTTCTCGTCATATTTGTCCATCAACGTGGTATAATCTGTAGGCGAGAACTGTGCTGTAGTGAATGAAACGATATGGGTTTTCTGCTTTCGCGCTCATTGCGCCCGCTAAGAAACGCGGAGGCGACAGAAAGAGAAGTGATACACTGTAGTTGTACGGCTCTTGTAGTCCTTTGCACCAGCCGCAATACGGTATGTATACTGACTGCGCCAGTCTGTTAGGCTTAATCAGCGACGCAAGTATAATGCAGCCGCTGTAGTCAGTTTAATTTATGAATATATTAAAATATGAAGGCACGCCTTTCTTTAACGGAGGAGGGAGGGAAGGAGGTGGCGTGAAAGCGTACATATATGCTCGAGCCGAAACTTAGGATTCGCCTCTAGAGCATTAGGAGATACCTGCGATGCACTGCAGATATTAGAACAAGCGGTTATTTATTTATTTATTTATTTATTTATTTATTTATTTATTTATTTATTTATTTATTTGCAATGTGAAAAATAAGTTGTTGCGTTTCCCGTTTAAAAACCACGGTATGATTACGAGTCACGCCGCAGTAGGGAACTCCGGATCAACTTTGACCACTCGGTGTCCTTTAACGTGCGTCGAAATCTACGCACGCGCGCACCTTTGCATTCCACCCACATCTGAACGCGGCCGCCGTGGCCGAGTTCGTTTCCGCGAAGTCTCGCGCTAAGCGCAATGCCATACCATGTAAGGTACTGCGGCAGGCGTCATCTGCACTGTCGGCAACATGTACAGAATGCCACGGGCTTCTCCGCAATAGTTAATTGTTTACTGAATGAAGGGTGATGATAAGTTGACTGAGACACTTCAGTATTTGGCAGTTCCCAACTAAACGCCAGTCAATCACTTTTATCTGGGGAGGAGGAAGTGTAATTTACTTGCGCCAGCTCTGTTATGGGACTGCTTGCAGGGAACTTAGATTTCCATTAGCGAAGTGCTATATCATCTAGCCGTACACTTTAAGCCAGGGACACTGCCTGGTAGGCAAAAAAAAATCATGATAGAAGAAAACAAATTCGTGGTGGGCACATGCACAGCTCGCACTCCACTTCAAGGTCGAAGGTTTAATGCCATGAGAGACTCTTAGCGCACACGCGCGCATGACTGTTAGACCTGTTTTGGCCCACTGGTTAGCAGTAACGATCAAATAAACAAAACGACGAAATATGTTAGTTAGTGGTGCTGCCGGCTCATCCTTGTCCCTTGATCTAGATATAGTAAACTAGAGATGAATATTTTATCTGGGACTAAAACAAGGACAACGAATAGCGAATCCTTGTCGCCTGCTCAGTCATTTTGTCGGAAATGGCTGACTGAGAGAGAAAAAAAGAAAAGCTAAGAAATTAATTTTCTGTACGGACTGCCTTTCCGCAGCCGACGCGAAGTAGTGTTCTACAACGCGTCGCAGTGCCCGAATAAAGAAAGACTCATGGCTAACATTCAGTTCCACTGGCATTGCACTGGCACTGGCATTACAAGCACCGCGACACCACCTATGCTATCTTCCGTGAAAATGGGAATTTGCCTGTGACTCACTTGATAAAAAAAATTGAGTAGCTCACGTCGTCGATCAAACGGTGCGTTAATGAGTATTTGGCTAGTGATGTGGTTTGATCCTATCGCACAGGAAAATCGGAGGTTGCTCACATAGCTGACTCCAACTCTCTACCGTTGGGAAAGGGACGCTCTTCCCGGGAACCTGCAGAAGAAATGCCTTTCGCAAGCGTCCCTAAATCACCATGTCTTTGCATAAGGATTCGTTATGGCCAGCAAAGAGAGCTTCACGCCTTCTTCTGACATTTTAGGAGAGAGTGATTTTATGAGACATCGGAGCCATCGCCTGCCTCAATCCCCAGGCTAAACTTGCCAGACGCTACAATGCACCGCCACCACCACCACCACCGCATATTACAATTAAGGATTACGTCGCGCAAGGTCACAGCAAATTACCTGCCTTCGTGTCATTTTTCACGCAAGCGCTGCAGAGGAAGCGGGTGGAAAACGGACGAGCGTCTATACATTTGTGCCCTGACTCCTGTTTGCGCTTGAACCACACAGCGATTCTGCAACCGAGTTACTATTTATTTATCCATATCATTCCACTCACAGTCGATTGGCACTTCCTTAGTTGCAGGTATCTAATATATTTATTAATACCTCCTGCTATTATAAAGTTTATTAGAATTGAAAAGAAAACAGGAAAAAAGAACACGAGGTGATAGACCCAAGAATATGCTTGCAGAAGCATATCAAAACGCTAATTATTACGCGAACAAACATATATAAGTCTGCAAGTTACACTGGTTCACACTGGAGCCTCATCTTTTCCTCCTTGCCACGTTTCCCCTTCCCCCAAGACTGAAATTGAATGACGAAGTTTTAGGTCCTAAAAATGTACAGTAGGCTACAAAAGACGCGTTGGAGAGCGCAATGTCGAGTTTATTGATGTTACCACTCCGGTACGCACCAAAGTGTGCGTTGCCCACAACAGCAGAATGCCACATCTAGTGAGCAACCTCAGTACTGCATCAAGCCTGAAACAGCGCTTCAAGCTTGCTCATTTCTAAAGGGAAGTGGATTTCTTCGAAGACTCACACATTAAACAAATTTGCACACTAAGTGTGATTTCTTGCATAACTCACACCTTCAGACCCATACAAGCGAGTGTTTAGTTAACTAACACAGCCATATAAACGGTTGTCTTGTTGGAATTACACCATTTCTCCTTCATCTGTTCAAACGTTTCTAAATGAACACAACAGTATCAACTTCGTCCGAAATTGGCTGCATAGGCAAACATGGAAGAATTTATTACCCATATTTCTTAAGGGGGAAGGGAAAGGGCCCTTACAAGTAGATGAGGCAAAAACAGGCTTTCCGTGCTGAAATGTGTCCCACGAACTACTTCGCTGCCTCCGCATGGCCTATGGTTATCGGGCTCTAACAGTGCATGTCGCTGAATGTTTCTAATAAAATAAATACAGAGAATGAAGAGATATTCTGAGTGGCCTGCACATGAAGGAACAACATTCCTAGCCTACTGTGAGAGTACGATGTGCTAAAACAATGACTTGGGGCTAGGCGTTCGAAAGAGCTCCTATGGTCTTTCAGTTGCTTGAAAAGTTTGAAATGCCAGAGCACCATTAAACTCAGTTAGGTGTGCCTTTTGCACATAATAACATTTTAGAATACTGAAGTATTGCAACCGTGCTGTATATGTGCAGTAAGAACCTTCTGCTAAAATTACACAAGTTATCGAAAAGTGCAGCAAAATTAACATGCAGGAATGCTGTTTTGTATGCACCATTAGCCAATGTATTAACCCATGAACATTGGTGGCATCGCTGAGCGAAACATTCAAGAGTTGCGACAATGATACTACTAAGGAAGGACGAAGCTATGAAAAGTGAAAACGACCTGCTCGCCGCATGGGTCACCCGGCGAACGTATATCGCTTCGGCATCAGCAATGACTGGAGGTCCTCGACCTGATCGCAATGGAGACAAACGGCTGTTTTCGAGACGTCTAATGGCATTTCGAAACCAACACCGTCGTGTTCCGATGCGATCGAACGCACACGATCTCTTCTCTTCTCCACATTTGCTTCTACCCGAAGGTACGCAGTGAGCTGACGTTCTCTAGTGCCTCGCACTAAAACAAATAATACATCCACTGAATTGAACATTATTATTTCCATGTACGATAGATGGAAACGTCATGACAAAGATCCCTTTGGTAACTTTCAGTGCCATACCACAGGTTGGAGAACGAAATCTTTCTCTTAAGCATCCATTTCTATGCAATGGAGTAAGCCCACGCAAGGTAAAATGTTCGAGCAGAGAGCGAGTTCACGACTGAGAATGAAATTGCAGCCATAAAGAGCATGACGTGGACTCCTACTCGCACTGTCAGTGCCAAATAACAAAACACCGTAGCTGGGTTCAGTGACCATGCAGCAGCTCCTTTTGTCTTGTTTCAGCAGCCCGGAATCTGTGGAGCGGATGCCTTCTCCTCATCGCCCACAGGGTCATCGCACTGCCAGTATTGCATTACATATACAAGCCCGTGCAAACCCCTCCCCACACTGGACTTTCCTTATATCTACCTCGGTTTCATTTTTCTTCTTGAATCTTCCACGTCTTGTTTGAATGACCGCACAAAATCGGAAGACAAAAATAATCATTTTTAAACACTGCAGCTCTGCCGCGGCTTTGAGCTCGTTGCGTCACTGATTGTTTGCGAGCAAAATTTTGTTATCCGACCGCGTCAGTGCGCGTCCTCAATAATGGCCATCCCACGCACAGGTCATCGCCATTCACTAGATCAAGCATCCACATCGGTATCGTAACTGCTACTTTACAGGGATGCAAGGCTTCCTAATGTACCTGGGAGCCTCTCAAAAGACCGAGTTCATGTTGTTGTTGTTGTTCTTGTTGTGGAAGTTAGAATCAGCATCGACCTAACTACGTCTCCTTTTCTTTCTTTTTTTCATCTAGTGCGTCTATATCACTCGCAACTTTTACTAGTTTTGTCCAAACTGGAGGTGAGAACTACGTATTCTTTAAAAACAGCATTACGTGTAGAACTGCTATGCAATAAATAATCAAGCAATTAGCCTTTTCGTCACTTTTAAGAGCACAGAAAAAAAACAATGAGTGGTGTACGTTTGTACACTCTATATGGTGCAGTATTTATGACCAGTTTTCCTGGTCTTTGCTGTAATTAGCTTAAAGCCTTTAGCCAAAGTCGTTTTGATGATAAACGTGGCACAAACTCGCGGAATCGCATCATTAGGAAAATTAAATGGCCTCACTGACTTAACACGAGACGTCGAAAAGAAACTGTCAGGGCATACTGTCATAGCAACGAAAGCCGAAAAGAATTATATCATGGCACACATTGCATTCAAAGCGTACTACTCAATAATTAGAAAGCAATGCCATAGCCAAGTAGTCCCTGGCACGCACACTACTTTGCTCTTCCAGCCTTACCCATTTTGTGTGGCATGTATCAGATTTAAAAGAGTAGCGCATTCTAACTAATGCGCGTGGTTCCAATTGTAAGGTCTGTCAAAAAACAAAATGTACCCGTTCAAGTTGTTCCTTCTGTGAGGTCGCATTCACCAAACTTTTGGTTCTTAAACGCTGTTTGCCATTAGCTGGCCGCCTTCACTGGTAATAATTCCAGCATCAGGATTGACAGGAATTCGTTCTTACAAACTATTACTTTGCGTAAAAAGTTTTTGTGAATGTCTGCAAGACCGGTTAAACGGAGGCGCAGAGCCCCAGTTTGTGCTGCTACAATACTTGGACCCTCGCCAGGCCTATTGTGAAGTGAGACCATTTCAGGAAGGAAGCTGTGTGTGCCATGAAGACTGCAATAGTTATTTTATATGAACGTCATAGTATATCAAACGACACCGGCCTAACCAATATCAGGGCTGCTACTGAGTGATATTCGTTTACTCACATTCCCTCTAGTTTGTAGTTTTCTTTCCATCATAATATAGTCAATGTTTAACAAACATTTGCATCAACTTCAGGGAAATTCGCTCCTTCTCCAATAGCGTGTAGCGAACGTACTGCGTGGAGCATAAAGTTTCTTTACGTAAGAAGTTCAGCTTGTGTGTACAAGATTTGTAAGAACGAACCAGGGCAGAAGACGAGAAAGAATATACTACTAGAACGAAAACATGCGGCCAAGTTAGTCGTGGTTATTGGTTCCTTAGCCAAACGTTCCCTTTGCGCGAAATATTTTAGAACGCGATTTGTAGGCGAGACGATGAAAATATTTCTCGCATAGTTCTGTGGTCTGGGCGGCTTTCCGCATCGCTGCCTGCGGCGCCCTTATTTGATATATGACCGAGGAACGGAAGAACCAGCCACTCCTTGCGAAGGACTTGGCGGCAAAAGCAAGATTACAGCAGGAGAAACTATCAATCACTCAAATAAAGAAAGAACCAGCCGAGTGCGTTAACGCAGATCCTGTTCATGGCACGGCGCCATCGCTAGAACGATAACCCCAACTATACTATGCTTCCTCTTTGAATAAGTTTACAGAAACATCCTTATTTTAACTTACTTTGCGAAAAGTATAGCATTCTGTTCTTTGCCATGGCTTCCTGAGTAAAACTAAGTATGTGAGTTGTGCGGTATCAATTAGAAAATCATCACGCCGCAAAAGGAAATGCGAATGAATAACAAGTACAGGTAATTATGTCCGACGGAAATATCATGGCACAAAAGCACACAGCTACAGTCCTCATTCGCTGCCACGTTCGAGTAAAGCGATATATGGAAAATCCACCACAGATCAATAATTCTGCTTCGTTCTGGTCAATTTCACTCCGACGAACGCTTTGTACGGCGAAAGCACTGTAAGCTTTAGTTATTTACAATAGGAATTGCACTCAATGTGAGCCACACTGTCCGATGAAGGCAACAACGAGCGAGTTTCAAAAATTAAAACAATAACGACAATCCTGGAAGCCTCCATCTGTTCTTTTCTCCGTTCGTTCCATCGCCTGGATTGTTTGCTTCCTTCCCACTTTCTCGTCGAGTATGCGAATTCTCACGATGCCGTTCAGGAATCTGGAGCGTGTTTAGGCCCTTTCCTGCGTTCCAATCCGGTTTCTTTTGCACTTTTATTAGCACGTCGGGATCTACGCCATCGAACTTTCTATGAGCAGACAGGACCAGTTTGCGCCTCGCGACATACAGACACGGTTTGAGCGATAAGCGTTCTACGCGTACGCAGCACGTACACAACGAGGAACAGTGCGCTATCGCTCGCTGTAGGCTCAAAACGCGTATACTCGAAAGAGTCGTTGGGCGCCAGTATTGGACACGCGTGATCCATCACACTCGACCAGGGCGACAACGTGACGAGATGTGTCATATAGCGGCACAGCCTGGAGGCGACGTGATCTCGCACACGCCAACACTCGCAACGCCTTCCTACACGAGGTTAGTGATAGTTAGCACGAAGGCACACAAAGCGAATGCACACAAAGCAATCCTGTGTTAGGGAATCGAGATACCATGGTGGCGGGCGCACGAAGCCTGTGTAAACAGGGGTCAGCGAAAGTCCAATAGGCCGGTCTATGCTACAAGAAAAACTGTGGAAACCAGTAGCGTATCATAACATGGTAACTATCTCTGCGCAGCTTCGTCGGGTATATCTTGAAAAACTACGTATACTCGGAAGTGAACTCGAGCCTACTGAAGCCAGTATTTAAGAACAAACGTTGATATGATTAATGAAGGACGACATACTATTGTAGCGTTCCTAACTAGAACGGCAACAGAAATGACATCATCTAAGTGAGACGGGTGTCGTCCGCCATTTTATTCCAACTTCTTCCTTCTCACTTCTCCCCTAGCACCTTCCTTCGTCTTCTTTCATGCGTCCAGCGCAGACCGCTTCACTCTTCCGGATTTCTTTTAATTACACCTCCTGGGGTAATACTTGAATACGTTTCCAATAGCGGCGCACTCCGTTTGGCCCGAGGCTCCGGCGTACCAGACATTCTTCAATATTCCATGCTGGCATGCAGTCTTAATAACTTGAAATGGTCCGCAATATTTTGAATTTGAGGGCACAGCTCCTTTCCTTACAAGGACATAGTCTCCAGGCTGTATGTCCGGTATCTGGCTACTGTGCCTTTTATCAAAGTTTCGCTTCATGCGGCGCTTGTAGATCTCCTGTTCTTTGACAGTTTTCCTTACTTCCGCAAGTTCGAGGTTCTCTAGGAGACCTAGCTCACGATCTGCAGGAAGTATGGGCGCTGTACCTGAAGTTACAAAATGAGGGCTGCAGCCTAAACTCGTGGTGTATGATCTGTTGTGATGCTTCACAGCGGCCTCGAGACAGCACTTCCAGCCACCGGCAAAGTCTGGATACATCTTCAGATACTGTTTGATGTCTCGTATGGCACGTTCCGCTAGGCCGTTTGCTGCCGGGTGGTATGGAGAAGAATACTTTATCATGATGCCGTGCTCCTGGGCCCACTTTGATAATTTGGCACTCCGAAAAGCCGGCCCGTTGTCGCAGACGAGCGTCTTTGTGTGTTTAAAACACTCAGCTTTGAGGAGGTCTATTACGCTGTTTGCGTCTTCTTTGCCAGCTTTAGCCGCAATCGTCCGTGTGCACTCATCTATGGAGAGCAAGAAAGCTTGCGTTCGCTTGACTCCTTCCCCCTTCTTTTTGAGCTCCGCGAAGTCCAAATGAATTACTTCGAACGGGATGCTTGAATATTCAGGGTTTGTCATAACGTCTGTCGATTGCTTGAATTTAACTTTGTTCACCTGGCAGAGGTGGCATGTGCGGATGTAATGGCTGATGTCGTTTTTCATGCCCGGCCATGTGAATCTCATGAGCAATTTCTTATAAGTGCGCCAGAAGCCATCATGTCCACCCGATTCAGGGGTGTCGTGGTATAAATGAAGAATCCTTGGAATCATAGTTGGTGGTACGTGATACCTTCCATTGATAAACTGGAGCTCTTCTGTACCTTCCCATAGCTTAATATGATTGATTGTATCTGGATTATTGCTTGATTCCTGTACAAGTAATCTTGATAGTGCGTCAGCGTCAGTGAGGAGTGGGCCAGGACGGTGCGAAATTACGAAATCAAATTGTTGCAGATAGTTCACCCATCTAGCAATGCGGCCTCTTGGCTGGGCCATGCTCAGAAGTTGAGTCAATGCTTGATGGTCCGTGAAAAGTATGAATTTGGCACCTTCCAGGTAAGTACGAAAGTACTGCACAGCTTTTAAGACGGCCAGAGCTTCCTTTTCTGTGGTGCAGTAATTGATTTCGGCGGGTTTCAGGGTATAGCTGTAGTACCCCACGACGTAGTGTTTGGTTTGATCAGCTTGTTTGGATGGCTTCTGGTATAGAACTGCACCGGTAGCATAATGTGATGCGTCCGTGTTCAGCACGAAAGGCAAGGAAAAATCCGGTATTCGCAAGATGGGGTCCGACGATATTAGTTTTACAAGCTCACGATAGACAGCTTCGCACTTCTCGTCCCAATGAAAAGGCACGTCTTTCTGAGTTAAACGTGTGAGGCACCTTGTTCTCAGTGCGTAGTCTTTGATAAACGCCCGGAAGTGTCCTGCAAGGCCAAGAAAAACGCGCAGGGAGTGCACATCATAAGGCTTTACCAGCTTGGAGATTCTCTCTACCGATTCTTGCTTGGTGCTTTTAGTCTGTCCATCAAACACCCTGCCAAGAAATACTACGGTATCTTGAAAGAACGCACTTTTCTTGAAGTTGACTTTGAGTTGGGCAAGACTGAGGGCATGAAAACTTTTGAAAGGTGACTACGGTGTTCGTCCTTTGTCTTTGAGTAGATGATGATGTCGTCGATGTACACATTGCAAAATGTGCCCAGGTAAGGTTTCAGAATGTCCGTCATAATCTTCTGAAACCACGCAGGGGAGTTTTTCCAACCAATTGGTAGGCGGTTGTACTCAAACAAGTCAAATGGGGTTATGAACGCGGTGTACTTCTTCGTTTCTTCACTTAGTGGAATCTGCCAAAAGCCCTTGCAGAGATCTATTCGTGAAAACCAATGGCAACCACCGGTTTCGTCAATGATGTCGTCGATTCTCGGCATTGGATAAGGTATCAATTCAGTTTGACGATTGAGAGCCCGGTAGTCTGTGCAGAGGCGGAATGTCCCGTCTTCTTTAGGTGCAATAGTGATAGGAGAAGCAAATGGGGATACAGAAGGCCGGATGATACCTGCGTCTAACATTTCTTGCAACTCCTTTTTCAGCCACACCTTTTTATCTCTGGACATATTATAGGGGGTTCTACGAACCACTGTTTTATCTGCGAGCTCGAAAGGAACGACATGGGATTTCATTGCTGGAGGGTAGCTTCCTATGCATATAAGCTCTGGGTACTTAGTCTTGATGTCTTCGTGGTGAAAAATTAGCCTTGATACACTAGGTTCTTCACCAGGGTCTTCTGTTCTTATCGTGTCTTCGGCCATTACCTTGTCATCCCAATAGAGGTTCATCTTAAGTTTTTTCATGTCTGGACGGGACAAAAGAAAATCGTAGGTGACATTGGGAATGGCCAATACGTCACTGGTAATAGCATTTCCTTGAAATTCAATAGCCAGGGTTACCCATTCGCTATGCATGGTCACTGACCCATCGTAGGCTTGGACACGCAATGTTCTACCAGCGTGCAGACGACTGGCATCCACTCGAGTCTTGTTGATAATAGATACCGAAGCTCCACTGTCAACGAGAGCCTTCACTTCAATGCCATCTACCTTAATGGGGGCGTACAATAAGCTTGACGACACCAAATATACTGTCTCACTGAAGCTCTTTTTCTGGGGCTTGTGATGCACGGTAGACAGATTATGTGGAAGTAGGTTGCCGTGAACTGCGGTAATTGGTTCTTCACCATCCTCACAGTCATGATTTACGCTTCCCAGAGATTTGTTTATGAAGCTGTGTTCACATTCAGTTGACGGCAACGACTCTAGATTGGAATCAAGTTGCTCTGTTCTACCATCTGGCTGTCTTCTCGATGTAATTCTTGGCACTGAGGTCTGTAGAAAGTTCAGAAGGTCATCAAACGTTCTTGGACCTTTGAGCTGGACATGACAGCGGATCTCGATACACAACCCTTGCGTTATCAAAGCTACAACAGCAGAAGACGACAGCTTCGGTTCTGCAGAATACAACAGGCGACGCTTCTCAAGACAGTACTCAAGCAGAGAGCCACCTGTATAACTGAACCGCAGTGCCGCATCCCATCTTTCTACTGCGTTGCCTTCGAAATCCCCTAAAAAGTTGCTTTTCCACAGTTCCCAACATGTTGTTCCATAATCCATGAGTTGCACGTCGTACCATTTTCTGGCTATACCGGCCAAATAGCGGCGCATATGCAAAATCTTTGTGTCGTCAGAGTGCCAGAGATTCTTGTCACAGGCGTACTCGAAAAAACACAGCCAGTAGTGTGCATTTTGCGATTTTCCTTCAAAAACATCTGGTTCAACAATACTTCGTGCTGACTGCTCTCGACTAAGCGCTTGGACGAAAGTTCTCATTATTTCGATCTGTTGTATAATGTTCCTTTGCAGTTCCATAACACTCAAGTCTAGGCTAACCTTCCCGGCAGGCGTTTCCTCTTTGAAGGTGCCACGTCGTATGGGTTCCAGAACGAGTTCACTCAGTGTCTTCAGTTGTAGATTCACTGTCACCGATCCTGTTTGCACGAGGGCTTGGCGGCTGATTGCAGCTTGTTGCAGTACCACGTTGATCAGCGCGGTAGAACTAACTTCAAGAGGAAGGTCCGTCGCTGGCTCACCGTGCACTTGGTATCGGGTGAACACAACAGACTCTGATGACGCCTGGTCGACGAAAAACGTCACCCGCATCGCTGGTCTTCGAAAACTGTCGGCTGCGCCAAAATGTAGCGTTCCTAACTAGAACGGCAACAGAAATGACATCATCTAAGTAAGACGGGTGTCGTCCGCCATTTTATTCCAACTTCTTCCTTCTCACTTCTCCCCTAGCACCTTCCTTCGTCTTCTTTCATGCGTCCAGCGCAGACCGCTTCAACTATAACACAATGCAAATTTCTATGCAGATTTTATTAAATTAATGAATGCATTAAGAATGCAAACAAGAATGCATGTGCGAGACAAGGAAGCTCAAACGTTTGTGCGCTGTTGTCTCCTCAGCATGTATCCACATTTAACCTCCTCGTATGGCTAAAGTGTCGTTCATACATAGAAAGAGAAAGCAAAATAACGCGACAGATTTGGTACCCCATCGAAAAAGCTTTCAATGGTGAAAACAGAGGACATACGAGGGAACCAACGAGCGAGAGAAAACTATACGGTGAGGCATAGTGGAGCACGCGAGGTATTGGATACTGCCGCGAACATTGCTTTCTTTCGTGTCAGAGATGTGCGCCGGTGTCACCACTGAAAAAACCCAAGGGTGTATTTGTTAACTCTAAATACCAAAGAGGAGGAATTAACTATGCATCCTCGCTGTTTATATATACAGACAGCGGTGGTACTGTGTACTAAAACGTATACTCAAAACATTTGAGTGCGCGAAAGAATAGGGCGTCTGCGCTAGTCGTGCGTGTGAGATCACGCACACGAGCGTCGTTCACCCACTATTATCTTGCGTAGTACGGCTTTTCCAGCGCAATATCCTAGGTGGAATGTTAAATATCAATATTACGTAATTTCTTCAGTATTTTCAACTATGTCCCCATCTTTTTTGTGTGCATGTCGACTGTGCGACTGTAGCTGTGTGGCAGTCCAGCTTTGTTTTGTCTTCTTGTGTACCGAGATGAATCTGTAATAGAACCCACCACGACATTCTTTATCTCGCGTACGCACCCACGCAACCACAACACCACCCCCCCCAAAAAAAAATAAGAAGGATGAGCAGTTAGTAGGTGCTTTCAGAATTTCACATAACCAGAAGCTCCAGAGCGACATGTCAGGAATTCATTCTCAGTATATCCAGTTGCTGAAACTGTCTCGTTTAACAAGAAAGACGAAGAAAAATACACACCTCCACATACACACAGACACACACACAAATGAAGAAAGAAGAAAGAGTTGATGGTAACAATTCCAGCGTTTCAAAAACTTCTGAGATCCTGTCATCGCGCGCAGCCGAGTGAGCCCAAATACGGAGCGCTCACTGTAGCGGCGTGGAGAGGCCACAGAAGAATAAAAAAAAGGAGACAAGATTAAGATTTACAACAAAAGAGTGAGGTAAGGGAAAGCTCTCGCGCAAAAAGAATTGGCCATATGGGGCCCTCAGTGCTCGAGCGGGCCACTTGATTATTGTTTTCGAGCCGTCTCGGAGACAACCCGCGTTTTCTGCTTCATCTTCCGAGAAATCCGCATCTCTAGAAGTGGCAGAGGAATGCCAGCCTAGCGGTCGGCCTATTTTCTTTTCTGCTGCGCTTCTGCATCTCCATCTCTCGTGTGACGAATCCAAATCGTACTCTCCGCACTCCGGATCTGGATTCCGCAATCGCGTCTTTCTTTGGCCGTCACTCGCGGCCTCTCGAGCACCCTGATTGCCTTCGTCGTGAGCGTACAGTTTCTCGGAAGAAGTTACATGAGCGCACCCTGGCCCTTGAATCATCGGGAGGTGCGAGAATGTGGGTTCATCCCGCAATTGAATAATGGCTAGTACGTAAGCTTTCTTTTTTTAAGTTATCCTTCAGGTTTAAAACAAGTTTCCCATTGCGCAAATCCTTCATATTCAACGAAATATTGGTTTCTATATGAAAAAAAAAAACGTTCTGAAACTGCAACGTACATTTTCGAATTTATGTGTAGTGGAGCTTTCGTGAAGCTCTTTAGCTGTAAAATTTATCCATTTCATTCACATGGATTCCCATTTCTTCAATCTATAGGAGAAGAAAGACTTTCCTGAAGCAGTTAATGAAACGCTACATTTATTTTCTCCTTTTAAAGCCTTGCATTACTACGTTATTGTCGTAAAGGAAACTGGCGGGGGCGTTTCTGTACTCTTGCGCACCCGTGCCACACAATGCGACGACTGTAATATTGGCTCACATTTCTACACTCATTCTTGCTTATTTTAGATGTACCAGCCCCTTCGCCAATCCTCCCCCGTTTTCTTCCTCAGTGAAGAGTATCAAACCGGAAGCTCTCATCTGGTTAACCTGCCGGCGTTTCCTTACTCTTTCGTTTTCTCTCTATATGTATAGATAGGTTGAACTGCCTATGGGAGCCAAAAGGTCATTCCAGGTCATTCCCACATCCCACGCACTGTGGGAATCAGATAACGTGCTTGAAGAGCTTGCAGCCGTTTATACGAAATGTCACACGACTGCAAGGGTTCCAGAGAACTGGAAGAATGCCAACATTATGCTAATTCACAAAAGGGAAGACGCTAAAGAATGGAAAAATTATAGGCCCGTTAGCTTACTTCCAGTATTGAATAAAATATCCACCAAGATAATTTCCAATAGAGTAAGGGTAACATTTCACTTCGGTAAACCAAGAGAACAGGATGGCTTCAGGAAGGGATACTCCACAGTGGATCACATACATGTCACCAATCAAGTAATCGAGAAATCTGCAAAGTACAATCAACCTCTATATATGGCTTTCGTAGATTTAAAGAACTAAT